>NW_027458698.1:0-300000 GCF_050624435.1 Tenrec ecaudatus
ACCCCTCCATATCTTGGAGATACTGTTGTGTAGGGGATTGCACAGTACACTATTAATTGCAAGTTCTACAGTTCAAGACAACCATCTACTCCTCTGGAGACAGATGCAGCTTTCTTATCCTGAAAAGTTGTATTCTCAGAAATCCAAAGGGACAGTTATGATTTGTCCTGGGTGGCTGCTATGAATCTTAATCGACTCATCAGCAGGAAGTTGAATGTTTGAGAACTGGTGGCATGGGAGGGAAGTCCCTATAACTGCACCTGAGATCAATCTATGGGACAAAGGACAATCATCCTAAGCCATATTTTCAAGTGGATTATCTCTAGACTTTTGTCTCTGAATCCCTAAGACACTCCTCCAGATATGTCCACCAGAACAAAGACTCACTTATGTTTTAGGTTTTCTGGGTGTGAATTAGCCAGTTTCAAGAGAAGATACCAGAATGGATTTATCTATATACACAGTGAATGGTCAGACAACAGAGTCTACTTAATTAATCCAAGGTCGAAGATCTCAGAAGACAATTTCAAAAATATTGTCCCTTTGCAAATTAATGGATTGAAACTTTAGGACACAGCCAGATGGGACACTCGGCATCATCAGAAGGTAAAGGAGAAAAGAGGCAGACATTTCTGTGGCAAAGATTCCCTGATTCAGTAGGCTCTGATCCCGTGATTTGGGGGCAAAAGGGGGTGTATAAGAGGTGGGGACTGAATAGCATGTTAATGGGCATGATCCACGGGTCCACAAGGAAGAGACCCCAAAGACTGTACTTGAACAAGTTTGATGACACTCAGATGTCAAAGATGGGAGTGATGTGTCTGACCCACAGGTTATACATTGAATTTGTAGCCTCCCCAGAATCCAACATTTGCAATAATAAAATCACCAAGGTTAAAGTGTGCCTGCATTGTTTAATTTGAACAAATGCATCCACTAATTCACACATTAATTTATTCATTGTGAGGTCTGAGAGCTATTAACAGACCACATATTCTTCAACACTGAGGGAAAATTAGTAAATCAAGCAATTGAGATAGAAATATGGGCAGTCTTATCCTCAAAAGTGAAACTCACTGCAAGTGCATCTACTGTGACTCACAGGACCCCTCTAAGGCTCATTAGAACTGCTCCTTAGGCTTTCTCTGACTGGAAATATTTACAGGAGTAGACAACCTCATCTGACTCAGGAGGAACCATTGCCTGGATTGAATCCCGGATCTTGTGTTGAGCAACATAATACTTTTTCCGCCACAGCATCACGTCTCTTTCTATTTCTACACCAAGAGTCGTACATGACAGGTTTTTTTAATATAACTTTGAGAACCCACATCATGATGTTTTCCATATTATTATATGAATATAAACTCTGGAATAAGAATAATAAGGGCCATAGAAAACAATGGTGGCTTTTGACTTATGGTGCTTGCAAAGAATGTTGAAAGTGCCTGGGTGGGCTGACAATAAAACACACAGATCTGTTGTGAAGGGAGTAGAGGCAGAGAGTCCCTCAGAATTAAGGACAGTGAGATCTTGTTTCCTGTACTTCGGACATGCTATCATGACACCAGTCCCTTGAGAAAGACTTCATCCACGATAAAGCAGGGGAATCAGTGACGAAGGAGGCACATCATGAGATGTATTGACTCAGTGGCTGTAATAAGGAGCTCAAAATATTAATGGTGATTATGTGGCTGAACTAGGTATTATTTAGTTCTGTTCTCCATTGAATCACCGAGAACTGAATCACTTAACACCATCAAAAATGAATAAATAACACATGGCATTCTTCCCAGGTGGAATGACAGTGCAAGGGGTTAGGGTATATGTTTTATGAGGGAAACACACCTAGCAAAAGGAAATGTATATCATAATACACTGTTTTTATCAGCGTTCTTATGTTGAAGTTCTCTGTGTCTTGGCTAATTATTGGTAGTAAAAGTCTTGTCACCTATTTATAGAGCTGTAAGCATCCAAGGTTAGGGCACAGGATGGCTGTTAGAGACTCAAAGTAATCCTGGATGTGAAATTTTAATAGCAACCCAGGGCACTGTCTGTAATACCAGAAACACCTTCCGTGGTTGTGGAAAATAAGAGTGACTCCAATAATGGCCAAACACCCTATTAGCAATATCCAAGAATTGGTTCGTTTGGGTAATGGTGTTAGAGAATAATATTAAATATATCACGGGCTGCCTAAAGCACAAGCAGGTCTGTCTTGGATTAAGCACATCTTGAATATTTCTTGCATTCACGTAAGACTTTATCTCACTTATTGCGGGATGTCATCATGAGGACCTGGTACCCAGAGAATGGTCTTGTGCTTGGTAAAGCAGAATGACAATGAACAAGGGAGAGACTTTCAAGGAAGTGGATTGTCACTCAGGCTGCAATGATGGGTGCAACAGAGGAATGACTGTGAGGATAGTGCACTTCTGGGCAGTATTTCATCCTGTGGTACATAGGCTCTCTGGGAGTTGAAACCAACTCAAGGGTACCAAACAATACCAACATGGGCAAGAGTATCTAGTTCTAAGTTAAGATTGTTACGTAAATGTGTATTCGTGAGCATTCCCTGGAATGATACATTGGCCAGCTATCTGATGGCTTGGAGAAAAATCTGGATTCACATGAGAATATTTTCCTGCATTAATATTTCCACAAGGATCACTGGTGATGGAGTGGTTATGCTTTGGGATGAGGGCTGCATGTCAGCAGTTAGAAACCACCAGCTGCACCACAGAAGAAAGAAGGGGCTTTTTACTCCTGTAACAGTTACAGTCTCAGAAACCCACAGAGGAATAATGAGTTTTGATATTTGGAATATTTTTAGCTTTGATAATAAATGATACTGGTTAATACAGTCAATTGAAAATAGATATCATCAAGCCATATTACTGTGCACTCTGATTTTGGATAGATGTTCAAAGATAGACAAAGCCCATTCCAATGAAGAGAAGGCATGTCCAGATATATGAAGGTTCCCTAGAATCACTGTGCATGGGGATTCCAAGAGAGGTGCTGACAAGGTGGGGAAACCACAGCTTCTGAGAGGAAAGCATCCTGAGGAAAACACTTCATTTGCCTGCATCTGCAGAAACCATGGCCTGTTGCAAGGAGGTTTGTGTCTGGGCTCACACTGACTTCCCATCACTGTGTCTCTAGCACAGTAATACATGGCTGTTTCCTCAGGATCCACGGAGCTCAGTTTTAAATAAACATGGCCTTTGGAGGTTTCCCTGGTGATGCTGACTCGGGACTGGAGAGCTGGATTATACTGTGTGCTCCCACCACTCCATATATCACCGACCCACTCCAGTCCCTTTCCTGGAGCCTGGCGGATCCAGTTCACTGCATTGCTTGTTAAGGAAAATCCAGAGACAACAGAGGTGAGAGACAGGGTCTGTGAGGGCTTCACCAGTCCAGGGCCTGACTCTTGTAGCTGCACCTGGGCCAGGACACCTGGGGATAAAGAGAATCCCAGTGAGTCATGTGTCAGATGCTGCATCCCCAGACTTCATGTATGAGTCCCTGAAGCACTCACCTTCCGGAGTTGCCACGATAAATAGGAGAACCCACACATGATTGACCTTCATGTCCATAAGATCCATGATACCCAGGGAACACGCACCAGGGTGAGAAGGAGTCAGAATTTAAGTGTGTTCATGCTGTGGTTTCATCTGGCTGCCTAAGAGGTATTTGCATGTGGGAAGTGCATTTGTACATAAAGGCCTACAGGATAAAGTGAGGTCCCTAGGCCTGCTCCTCTCACTCAAACAATGATGCTGGCAGTGCCCTTATGATAACTTCCTCTCCCTGAGCTCTTTGTTTCACCCGGATACATTCTGTTCAGGGAGCGTTATGCAGCCACAGATCAAGGACTCTTATTTCCAGTGATAGATAGATAGAGATATCCAAAGAGAGGGAGAGATAGACAAACCATGTAGGACCCACAGGAGGATAAATAGGTATATAAATAGATAATAAATTAAAATATTCACTACAAACCAGGCCATAACTCTTCTGATTCATGACACCTACATTAGTCTATATTTACACATGTGAATATACCATTGTTGTCACACAACCTCCAAATGACCAAAAATATTACTATATTTGGTAAACATGTCTTTGCCAAAAACAAATTTACTGCTAGGTATCATCATACCAAGAATAACTCAGATGATGGTATTTGGTATTTTCAATTGCTTCATATGCATATGAAAATTGAACGTTGACTAAATAGGATTTATAAACATTGCATTTGAATTGTGGTGCTGTCAAGGAATATTGGCATTACCATGGTCTGTCAAAGGAACCGACCATGTGATCTTAGCCTAATGCTTAACCAGTGCGCCTGCACCACCAGCAATGGCTCCTTAAGAGAAAGACTGGACTTTCTACTCCTATAAAGAGTTACAGTCTTGGATATCCACAGGGACCCACAGGGACTTGCTATGAGTCAGCATTAACATGATGGCAGTGAGTTTGCTTTTGATTTGGCCAAAGAAACCAATAAATCTTTCTTGGGAGAATGAATCAAGAATGCTCCTTAGAAACAAGGATGGCGATATGTTACCTCACTCCCTTTGCACATGATATCAAGAGAACCCAGTCCTTGGAAAAGGGAGTGAGATAACATATCATACTTGGCAAAGTAGAGGACAGTGATAAAAAGTAAGGCCCTCGTTGAGATGGCCTGACATAGTGGCTGTAATAATGGGGTCAAACTTAAGAATTATATTGAGGATGACACATAATTGGGCAGTGTTTTGTTCTTTTGTGTCTATGATTGTTATGAGTTGGACCTGAATGAACAGCACCTAACAATAAAACAACAAATACAACACACATAATACCCAGGAGACAACATCTTGGAAAACTTATACTTACAAAAATCCATACAAAATTCTGGCACAGTATAATACCGTATATTCATACAAGGAATGTAGATGAATGAAAAAAAAGAATTGAAGATATATTGAGAGTATTGGGGCATCTGATGACCTTCCTTTCATGGTTTTTAATTTTATTATTTAAACGAACCTAATATAAGTTATATGTATATGCTAGCAGAATCATCACCCCCTTGTGTTCGCCTAAAGTCAGACTGTTAAGTATTCCCAGGCATGCAAAGGGGCTGAACTTGTAAATAAACCCATATTTCTGGTCTCTGGATTAGCATGCTAAACAGAATACCATAGACTCCAATGTCTTCAAAAGTGTCGCCAATCTGTATGGTAAGATTCATACAACAATGAGCATGTTAAATAGTATATTTCTGAAGGGAGCAGGGGAGGGAGCAAGGTGTGTCCCTCTTTTTACAAAGCAGCCTTCTCATATGATCAGAGTTCATTTTCTATCATTTAAAAAAAGCCTGTCTCAGAAGCAGCATATCCGGAATTCTCATTGGAAGTTAAGATGACAAGTTTGTCACACAAACTTTGGATATATTATCAGGAGGCACTAATATTGGGAAAGGACAGGGCCATCAAGATGGATTGACTGTGATTACAACAATGCTCTCACACATGGGAAAGACTATGAGGATGGTGCTGGACAAGCCGCTGTTTCAGTGTATTGTACAGAGAGACTATTATTCACAACCGATTTAATGAAAACTAACAACCAGAATATTGTTTTGCTTGAGAAAGCACGGTATCTTAATTAATAAAATGGAATGCAATATCATTGATTACAAGTTATGAAAACTCAAGGAATAAATAGGAATGGAATCACTGCTCTATGTTAATCCCCGCTATGTGAGAATAACCCTGTTTCAATGAACAATAATAGTGATCTTGCATCTGCACCCTCGGTTAGGTGGGTTCCTATACTTCAAGCATCCTAAACACCCTCCAGACTTGCCCTGTCTGCATGGGAACTTTGTGTTGGGCTCACTCTGAGTTCCAATCACAGGTTGTGTTTGAAAATTAGCAAACATCTTCAACTTCAATAGAATTCTGGGTTAATTCGATTTTCTACCCTTGTTAATGTTCTTCCTTCTGCTCAAAAGTTCACAAGTAAGAAGAGGGATCCCCCGGTGTGGCCAGCTAGGGGTGCTCATGTAGATCATCCACCCATGGGTTGTGACCTGGTCATTGCCACAGGTGGTAAGGTGAGGTAACTCCACCCTGAGCTTGGTTAATATCATTATCAGATGAAGATAATCAGGATGGGGTAAGGTTGTGGAGAGTGGTCAAACACGCATGGGGACCGTGTGTACTGAACTGTATACATGCTTACAAAAAAATAACTCTCTGTCATTGAGTCAATTTTGTCTCATAGTGACCCAATGGGACAAGGTGGAACTGCCCCTGTGAGTTTCCAAGACTGTAACACTTCATAGGAGTAGAAAGCTTATGTGTATACAGAGCTAAAATGCATTGAGCTATACAAATTCACTTGTGCACTTTAGATATGTTAATTACCAGGGAGAGCATTAAAATGACATAGAGGTGAATAATAAAAGGCATAATATCACTTTATCAGAAAATGAATTACAGGTTCTGTGTTTTAAAAGCAGGATTAATTTCTTAGTAAGGTCATGACAGAATACCTGGGTTGACATTATTATCACTAAATACACACTGAACTCAATGCAATTGTGGTATAATGGTTTGGGTACAAAATGAGGCACAATGAGCATACGCACTCTTCCACATCTTCTCCTGAATGGAACAGTTGAAGCAATTAAATCCCTCTTGATATAGGAAAGGGGAAGTGGTAGCATGTTGTTAATCAACAGTGAAAATGTATCATAATTGGTTGAGATTTAGTTTGTTAAAAGGGATCAAGAACATAACAGCTCCTTCCCCTCCATTAAATTCCTTTTAAACTTAGTTAAAAGCCTGTTCATTATTCCAGATACTCCTAATTCAGGAAGGGGAAGCATGACCATTTAGAGGAGCAAGGAGACTGAAACCTTAGAGGGTAATGGTGTGACAGTCCCTGGAGTAATGAAGACAGAAATTGATGCTGTCGTAATCCCTTGGGGAAATGTAAATTCTTTCTGTGAACTTTGCTCCGTTTTATCCTCTGATGACTGTAAACTTGTAAACCAACCCCCACTGCAACCTGAAAGGAAGTTTGGGGTCTATAACTTGTTTGATTCTCACTGGATTTGTGAAGCAGTCCACTGGGCGTTTCCTTCTGTAAGCCCTAGCAGGAATAAACCTAGAATGTCTCAAATCAACCTGGTCTCTGCTTATGACAGCCTGCCCCACACCCTTTCCAGTCCAACAACAATATGAGGTCCTGCACATACCTCACAGCATCTATAATAACAATAGCAATAATACTAATAAAATAATATGGACTACTGACCAAAATGTAAATAAGACTATAAAATTAGAAAATATGAATGAGTTTACACTTGGTAATGAGAGGGTTTTTTTTAGATACATCACAATGAGAACATGGACACATAATAAAAGATTGATCACGAGGGTAGATCAAGATTTAAAAAATTCTAACTGTGGCGAAAAAAGTCCCTTAAAAGAGAATGAAAAGCATGCAACATACTTGGTAAAGGTTTGCAGAATCTATGTCAATTAACTTTAATTTAATATGGCAAATTATTTTTATGTAAATACGTTTTAAAAATAAAAATAAAATATCCAGAATATCTGATCAAATATGCAAACCAAGAAGAATTTAACTAAAAATAAATACATGGGCATATTACTCAAATTCAAATAATTTCATTTTGGAAAATTCAAAATGAAACAAGAAGATGATTTTACTGACCTAATAAATAAAATGTTTTCCATCTCCAAACCTTACAAAGTCATTTTCTCGCAAGTGAGCACAGGACAAGGGATTCTCGTGACTCAATTGCTGGAATGTAAAGTGGTTCAGCTACTTTGAGAGACAATCAGACAGTTTCTTACAAAGCCTCTCATTGCTTTACCATTTTATCCTGAAACATGCTCCCAGGTGGTTGCCTCGATGAGTTGAAAATACATGTCCCCCTGAAACCGTGCACTAATGAATTATAGCAGCTCTATACACAGTGAACCCAGCTTGAAATGACCAGCGTGGCCTTCAGCATATAAATAAATAAACAGTCTGTGATACAATAAATACAAATAATGTTATTTTAAAGAGCTTTCAACCCATGGAAATGTTTAGATAAATCTTAACTTGAAGTAGACCTTAAAAAACAGAATTTATCATATGGCTTTGAAATAAAATTGTTAAAAAGAGAATCCTATACAGGTATGACAAACCGATCAGTGACTGTCAGTAATTAGGAAATATGGTGTTCAATCGGGGAGGCATAGGCACTTTTTTGCAGTACCAAAATCTTTCTACTTGTTACCACCATAGCATAAATATGACATTTTGATTCATAAAATCACTGAAAATTTCACAACATAATGAGTCAGCCTTAGCTTTGGAAATATAAAAATAAAAGCTTAGGGATCTTACAATAGAAATCAAATTAAAAATGATATTATTAAAAATGTATGAGACAACTCTCTGAAGTTGGCAGGGACACCATGCTAACATACATAACTCTAAGGTGACCAAAGACTGTAAACCTAAAGGCAACATAAGTGCACACAGCACCATGCTCTCTGCCTTACAAATTCCTTTTCTATGGCTATAAGGCTCAAAATATGAAATCATTGCACATGTACAATATAATTGAAAATTATATAAATGAAAACGCCCAATGAGAAATGGAATCAAATGTTCTCAATACAACAAAATGTTGGACAACTTTAACGAATAACAAAACACAACATAGTTTTGATTTATAATGTGAAGTGTAAAAATCAGTATTTCCGAGGCCTTTCATATAAGTAAATGATTGAATGAATAAAACAAATGAGGTAAAGAACACCTCCCACACTAGAATTTCCAGTGACTTATATGTGTACTCATGCAGCCACTAGAAAGCAAACCATGAAGTCCTTCAATATTTGATTTTACTGTGGCCCACAAGGAATTTAATTAGAAAGCACATTGCATTTGGTAAATCTACTGTAAAAGATATCTTTACAGTGTAAATTATAAAGATGTCACCTTTAGGAATAATGTGCACCTGACACAGCCATAGTATTTTAAATGATATACACCTGCAAAAGTCTTTGCTTGTCCTTAAATTATTAAAACTGAAAATATTTGATACCTTTGAATTATGATTATGGTGATGAATACTTAATACCTAGTAGATTCCAAGAAAAAACAATCATACTGGTGTTGGAACTAGTGCAGCCAGAATTCTCTGTAGAGGTGAGCATGGCAGGACATCATCCAATGTACCATGTATATACTCGAGTATAATCCGACCCGAATATTCATGGATGCACCTAATTTTACCACAAAAACTGCATTGAAAATGTGCTGTAAAGCTTGGCTGGTACTCAAGTATATACGGTACTTTGGACATGTGATCAAGAGCGAACAGTCCCTGGAGAATGTCATATGACTGGTGAACTATATGGTGGTGAAGAAATATAAGGCCCCCAGTGGGATGGATTGACACAGTAGCTGCCACAACAGACTCAAACACAGATGGTGAAGATGGCCCAGGTCCAGGCAGTACATTGTTCTGATGCACAGACGCCACTTGATGGCATCTAACAACAATAGTACAAACTGAAACAAACAATATACCGTGCTGTTTGAACTGGAACAACTCAGAGTAGCATACAGTATTTGTGTGTGTGTGTATGTGTACAGATGTCTTGATAATTTGAATGTGTCTACATTGAGAGCATGAACCATAAAGTGTGTAACAAACGTAAACGAGATAACACAGCTGAACTAGAAAGAAAACCGACTAGGATAAAAAGGGATGCCAGGTCATAGTTGACTCCAGCAACGACCCATCTGTGTTCAAGGGAAGAGGGTCAGATGTGAATGTCAGTCTTTTCTGACCTCTTACAGACCCTTAACTAGACATTATTGACTCCCGCCAGTAACTCCAAGAGTGTGCTAGTTGGAGTAAAACAATGAGATCTCTACAGCGAGTCTGCTATTTCTGAAGCAGGTCAACAGAACAGTTTTCTAGCTTTCAACTAGTATTCCAGTGCTTCACTGTTTTCACCATCAAGTGCCTCCAGGTGCCCTCGATGAGTTTGGAAATGTATCCCTGATTTCCTAAGGTTCATCAAACACTGGTTCTTTGCATGGGGCAATAGTTTCTCCTGTTACAACTTTTTGCTTCATAGATATCAATGGTAGACCAGGAGCCATACAATTAGAGAAATTCCTTGGGGAAAACAGTGACATGGAGAAGTGTCCCCAGACCCCAACCGGAACCAGTCCTGAAACTGTCCATCTGCACCTGCTTCAGGGCGTATCCTGTGATCTGTGGAACCTGAGCGCCCCTGCAGCTTAACTCTTTCCCAGCAGGGAGTTTTGTGTTGGGGATCACATTGACTTCCTCTCACTCTCTTTCTCACAGAGTAATAGACAGCCATGTATTCTGTTTTGTAACTGTCCGTTTGCGGATAACTGTGTTCTTGTCACTGTCTCTGCAGATGATGATGGAAGTACTTACACACAAAGACTACATACCAAGGTAATTTAACCTCCCCTCTTGAGGGGATGATTTTATTTCACAGGAAAGTTTTATTCATTTGACAGGAAGTTATTGTCTTGGTTTCTCATCACTAAGTGCAAAACCGGTAAATAAGGATTCAGGTCAATATTCTGAGCACAGCTTTCACCCAACCCCCAGGTTTTCTGACAGTATCAGGATGTGAGTTTTCACAGCGTGTGTCGCACACAGGAATCAATGCGGTGTCCTCGGACTTCAGGCTGCCAATCTGTAGCTAAGCTGTGCTGACTGAGCCATCCAAGAAGACATAGCCCTGTGTGAAGCCCTGGACATATGTTGACTTCCCAGCGTGGGTGTTGATCCAGCCCATCCACTAAAGGCTTTATCCTGGTGCTTGTCACACCTGATTCATACCATAGCTGGAGAAGGTGTATCCGGAAGTCCTGCAGGACACCTTCACCTACTCTCCTGGCTTCTGCACCTTGGCCTCAGACTGCACTAACTGCATCTGGGCATGCACACCTGTGAGGAAGTAAACCAGAAGGTGAGGGCTCTGGAGCTGCCACAGTCTTCTCTCCAGCCCCATGTCTGATCTTACCCAGGGCGGCTGCCAATAGGAAAATGAAGCCGCATAGTCACCCCTTGATGAGTGCACTTTGTTGTCAGTGGGTCAGGTGCAACCTATATGGCAATGTCCTTGCTTATTGCTGAATGAGGGGTGATGGCTTCAGCTTTCAACTCTCTAAGACATTTATGTGTGCATGAGTATCACATTCATGAACGTAGTTCTGCTCTACATTAGGAATAAATAATAGGAAACCTAGATAACTCTAGAGCAGGGGTTCTCAATCTGTGGGTTGCGCCCCCTTTGGGGGCCAAACGACCCTTTCACAGGGGTCACCTGATTCATAACTAGCAAAATTACAGCTATGCAGTAGCAACGAAAATCATTTTATGGTTGGGTGGGGGGTCACCACGACATGAGGAATGGAATGAAAGGTGGAGAAGCATGCTCTAATCACACTGAGAATAGTGCAGCTGCAGATCTCGAGTGTATCCTGGACTCCTGATGCCTAATGGTAGGCGCATCTCACCAAGTGAGCTGACAGCTAGTCATGGCTGGTACAGATTTACCCACTTACACATGACTCTTATAATTTCACTGACTTCATAGGTGAGGTGTGACAAAATAAACTTTTCAAGAAGTAATTTTGACCATTCAAGGGGGCTGTGTTCGTCTGGGAGAAACAAATCCTGACACTCATATGTGTGTAAGAAAGAGCTTCATATCAAAGAGCAATTATATTTTGAGAAAACATCCCAGTGCAGTCCAGATCAAATCCATATTAGCCCATAGGTTTGATCCTAGTCCATAAATTTCTTTTCAGACTTACGCAGCAAAGATGCCAAATGTAGGACGCTCACAGGCATGTTGGTGAAAAGTCTTGTGGATCCAGTAGTACTGAAGTATCTCAGGCCTGGTGCAAGTCTCCCTGTGGTTCTGCCAGCTCTCTAAGTGTGTCTCCTCAACAGGAAGGTGAAGCAGAGAGAGTGTGTGGCCTGCCACCCAGGAGAAAGAGAGGAAATTCCTGAAGCCTCATGAGAAGGTCACAACCATAAGCAAGCATCTTCAGACCATGACCTGGCTGACAGGCTAGACTCCACCCCTATGTTTATTTATCAAGTTAACATGAAATTATGTAACTGCACCAGGACCATTCCTCTTGGTTGTGATGAGGTTTAGGGATTTACTGAGGGGTGGGGGGTTGTCTTACTCATGTTACTGTATCATTCTCCCTCTTACACTAATGAGTGTGTTTTCATAAATAGCCACCTATAACTTCCAAGGCATATTCTCTTACTCGTTTAAAAGAATTGAAACAAAAACATCACTTTAAAGGCATAAAATTTGCTAATTTCTACTACTCACATAAAAACCAGTCCACAAAGCACAATGGAAAAAATTGAAAAAGCAACCAATTTTATAATATAAAAGTCTGTAAATGCTTAAAAAACATCCAAATCAAAGGAATACAATATTTAAAATATAGGAAAATATTATCTTTATCACCATAAGTCTAATAGTATTCCATACATAAATTCAATTAGTTTACAATATATATTAAAGTGACATTAACAGGATTAACCAAAGTTGTAGACTTAAATTAAAAATAATATCAGTGCTGTAAAAGAGAGAGGGAGAGAAAGAGAGAGAGAGAGGGAGAGAGAGAGAGGGAGGGAGGGAGGGAAGGAGAGAGAGAGAGAGAGAGAGAGAAACCATAAGATCAGGATATATCACTGCAAATTTGGGAAAATATCAAGAGTAGAGCACACATGTTCATAAAAATACTTCTGTTTATGAATGGTCCTATAACTATCCAAGAGCTTAGGGCTCATGAGAACACACTAACCTTTGAATGTTCTTCATTTAAAAGGCCAGGACATTGGTTTTTCCGGTTTCAGCAAGAAGAATCTGGTTACAGAGCAGAAGGGGTGATAAAATATAGATCAGTTTTCTTGATGTTGGGCCATGAGGCATCCTTTGCACACATCCCCCTATAACATCTATTTACATGAAGATTACCACAACTCTGTGCCTATGTACCCATTTTGTGTCCTCTGTGAACCCTTGCAACTCCATTTCCACTGTGGATCCCTGCGCTCTCTGTCTTGGCCTGTCTCATCCTCCTCTGAGTCAGGCATGAGTTCCTTATTCTGCAATGTGAGACCTGGATGCACTGGTGCTGGGAGTCCCTGCATGCACGCATCAGAGAACTGACATGAACGGACATATCAAAATGCCAACCAAAATCTAGAGAGAGGGACATTCAGAGAGGCACAGCAGAAATCTGCTTACCTGGATCAGAAACCACTGAAACCATTTATTTGAAAAATATATATGTAAATTAAAATGTGATCTATTTCTAGAGGCTGAGTATTGATTACTGTGACTGAGAAACCATTGGGGCCGGCCATTAGTGGAGCCCCATGTTCTATGGACATTAACTGTAAAACCCCTCCAGATTTTTGAGTGAACATTCAAAACAAGTTCTCTTGTTTCTGGCCCTGGAGAGGAAGACCATTCTCAAGCTGAAAGATTTCTCACCACAGGAAGGTCGTTTTTATTAACTTTTCATAACTGGAGGTGAAATATTTCCCCTATCAAACACACATCCATATCTCACATCTTACCCATGACACTTAAGTAGGGGAGGAGAGTGAGAGGCATAGTCAACAGGGATAAACAGTTCAAAGTTAAAGAATGTGGATACTGCTGATAAGGAAAGGAACGTGGACCAGGGAATATATCAACTATAGCACAGGCATGAAGGTCAGAGCCCCACTACCCAGGTCCTATAAGATGTTCAGACTCAATCAGAAGATCACACAGAAAACTCCCTGTTTTCTCACTTCAACACCATGCAAATTCCCAGCATAACAAATGTGGATTATGATTTAGAAAGGGAAGAATCTGCCCCTCTGAGGAGGAAAAAAAATAGCAAACATTAATATGGTGTAACTCTTGCCAGGATAGCATAAATCCTCATAAGACTTAGCTCTGAGACCAAGGGTAATAAATGTTTCTACCTCACAGAAAGAGTAAATAAGATGAAATTCTCATTTATCTGAATACATCAATCCCATATGATCATGTCCTTTCTGAGCAGTTAGTTTTTAGTCTGTGTAGCATTGTGACATCTCAAATTTAATTTAACTTTTTGAAGGTTTTCATGTTTCATTTTATATTGAAAACTGAACTGAATATTTTTTTAGTCAGTCACACAATCAACTTTTTTTTAACACATTGCTATAGATCTGCAAACAAAGAATGAGAAGACTAAAGAGATGCTCGCATTCTAATAGAAAGTAAGTCAGTGGAGCAGTGAATAAAGCAAACATAAAGAACAATTCGTTTATTTCAAAATACAATGAAAGTAATAGCTGAAGGGAGATGCCTGAGTACAATCTGTCAAGTTTTAAAGGCAAAATGAAGATTACTTATGATACATAAGCAGTATCATAAAGAGCAAATGTGTCATGATCCAAAACATTTGACTAAGACTAGAATTCAGAATCCTGAGCACCTGAAAAGAGGAGGCATGAGAGTAATATTATTTAGGGAGAATCCAGACTGCATCCTACTTGAGAATGACTGGGAAGTTCCTTGCTCTTGGACCCAACACCTCCAGGCACACCTAGGTCAGTCTCTCTAGACCTACTTTGTGAATTACTTGTTTGGCATATAGTCCATTCTGTGTAAAGTGTGAATGAAGTCACCGCCAATATTAATTCAGAACACTTCTTATTAGGTAGTTGCCATTGTCATAGTTAACTTTACTTCAAAAATTGGAGGAAACATTAACCTTAATATAGATGGTGACACATTTTTTTTGTGTATGTGGAGATCATTTTGACTCAAGGTCACTATTTACTACTGACTAGAACTGGACGCAGATAGTTCTCTAGACTGTAATCTGTGTGGACACAGCTTGTCAGTTTTTGTGTGCACAGGGACCAGGTGGTGGTGGTAATGGCTCACCTTTCAAATACCATCCATGATCTTAAAATTTGAGTCACAGGGATTGCTATTTTATAACCTGCAAATATAGGGAAAAACCAAAATTAAAAAAATATTTTATTAACATGTAAGTATTTTTTGATGGACTGTAAGCAACTGTTTTCCCTTCTCAACCCCATCACCCTCCTAACCGGGGCTGAGAAGTTTTAACCTCATGTCTGAGCTACAATCAGTAATAAAGGATGAGCATGCTTTCTGTGACTTTCCTAAAAATTACTTCATTATTTTCAGCTTTTTTGTGCACTATACACTTGTATTACATTTATATTTATTCTTAAACAAAAGGAATGGTGTAATAGATTTCAACAGATAAGGAATGGTGTGACTATCACACAAGTAATTATGAAGGTGTTTGTTAAGAGAAAGTGTGCTCACTTTCTGTGGAAAACACAGAATTGTCCATCCTAGATTGAAGATTGCAAAATAAATAAAGAAATAAAAATACTTATGGTATCTTCTGAGTAAAAAAAACAACATTCATGCAAAATGCACGATAAATATAAAAGTTATCACACTTGTGAATCTCTCTAGGTGAGAAATGCCCATCAATATAACCAATAGAAGAAATATATCCTAACAATCTATGTGCATGCTAAGACAAAAAAATAAGGCCACATTATCTTCATGAAAATCTATCAATAGTCTGTCTGGCCTGAGAATGGCTCCCTCATTTCAGAAAGCTGCAGTGTCACAAAGGAACAGGGAATCCAACTGCCAGTTTATTCATATGGTGAACATCACATTTTCTATATTTTCAAGAAATTAAGTTGAAACTAAGAAAAAACCCTGAAGATCACAAGACAGAATTTCGTAAGAACGACCACTTCCATGCAAATACCCTTTTACAGGAGTAGTTCAAGCCTGTCTGAGAAGATCACTTTGGGTCACAAGCAACTGGATGGCGGTGAGAGTTTCTTGTTACAATTTAGGAGACACTAGTACACTTCCTGCGGTTGTAAATAGCGATCCCTCAGAACCTTTGAGAGCTTTGGGAACAAAAGCAACTGAAGTCAAAGCAGAAAGCTGCATCTGAGCACAGCCTTGCACCTGCTCCTGCTCCTGGGCCTGTGCTGTTAGTGCTGAGCGCCCCCTGCTGGTCCCTGCACCCAGGCTGTCCTGCAGGATAGTGTATGTGAGGGCCACCCTGACTTCCCTGTCTGTGTCCACCTGCACTGTAACACACGAATGTGTCCTCAGTGCCCTCAGAGGTCAGAGGTAGGGAGAACTGCTTTTTGGAAGAGTCAAGGTCACTACCTCATTAACCAATAGTAGGAGATCTCCATACACCATGGCCTCTCCTTGGGTGCTGCCTGATCCGATTCCAATTATCCTCTCTCTGACACTGACCACATGGTACAACAAGCACCTTCAGGAGAAAGATGGGAAGGAAGGAGATAGACATTTCTGAACTGAGTCGCCCTAGCTCAGCAGGCTCCAGAGTCTCCTCCTGGTAAGGCCACTTTTACCCAGGAAACTATACCAAGCATTTTCATGAGTGTAACTGACCAGTCAAAGGTTGGGACCCATGAGCACTTTGCTCATGTCAAAGCACCAGGGTTCCACCTGGAGATTTCTACAAAGCTGTTTCCCAAATCAAGTTGAATGCAGGCAGGTGAGTTAAGTAAGAAAGGAAGCAAATGAATATACACGGATATCATGGCTACTTATTGGGGAAATTTTCTAGCAATATTGGGAATGTCTTTCGTAAGAAAAAGGCCAGGAAATTTGACCTGAGGATCTTCCTATTACGACAACGCACCCGCTCATTCTTCAAGGGCAGCAAGGGCTGAACACAGAATTTCATGAAGAAAGCTAACCTAATCTGCTCTATAGCCCTGCTGTTATTCAAAAGTCAGAGTGGGCTGCTCCAGAGTGTTATTCAGAAGTCAGAGTGGGCTTGCACAGTAATACATGGCCGTGTCTGAGTCCTTCAGGCTGCCCCACTGCAGGGACATGGTGCTGATGGAGTTGTCTGTGGAGATGGTGACTTTTCCTTGGAAAGATGGGTTGTACTTGGTGTCAGCGTTATTAGGATAAATCATTCCTATCCATTCCAAGCCCTTTCCAGGTGGCTGCCTAATCCAGTGGATCCAACTTCCAGTAAAGCTGTACTCATATATCTTACAGGAGATTCTCAAAGACTCCCCAGGTCTCTTCACCTCTGCCCCAGACTGCACCAGCTGCACCTGAGCACAGACACCTCTGAAGATAGGATTCAGAGATCAGAGATTACACACACACACACACACACACACACACACACACACCACCGCCACCACCACCACCACCTACCACCCCTGCATTCAAACCCTGTGGCAATCCTGATTTGGGAGAAGAGCAGTGAGGTGATCTAGGGGGAAAGTCCCCATCTTGCAAGGAAAATGGAAAGCAATCACACTGTGGCCCCCAGCTGGGTGATGAGGGGGCTTCCCCTGTGGAGGTGGCCTGTGGGTCTAAAATGGATGTCTTCCACTTTGCATATTTCTGCCTTGCCCTCCATGTCAGACTCCTCCAGCCTTATAACCCTGGAAACCCAAGGCAGGGGAGGTGCGGGTCTTGGCACTGCTAGGAAGGACAGAACCTGATCCTACTAACATCACACAACACACACACAACACAACACACACACTGGCAGCCCCCCACGGAGAGTTTTGAACGGTGGCTCTCCACTGACAATCCACACCCGGGGAGTAATGGTTTCAAACCCATTGTGAATCTGCAGCTCAAGTAGCTTGGGGCCCTCACAGACAGTCCCTCCTTATTGTCTGTGGGAATTATGTCCAGGATAGAAATTACCTCTGTCTCCTTAGTGAAGACTTTGAAGAATCTGATCTCCCAAATGTCACCTTTTGACAGACTCTCAGGTGTGTCCTAGCGCCCAGGTCTGCCCTGCGCTTCCTGCTGCCTGAGGAGAGGAAAATCTCAGGGAATGTCAGCTTTACTCAGAGTGTCAGACAAATCTGTGCAGATTAAAGCCAAAGATGAGTGTATCACTCTGAATACTCATGGTCAACGTGGCCCTTGTTACCGCCTCACTGACATTGTAGCTCCGTTCAGAAAAAAAGTTAAAAATCTAATAAAGAGAATATTTCACCTTCAGCAGTTTCATAATTAGTCCCTAAATGTTTCTCTGAAATGCTCTGATCTAAACTAAATAAAACCATCAGTGTGTTAACTTTTCTCTCGCTGAGGAGGCTTTGAGGTTCAGGAAACACAAAGAACCGCTGCCATAACAGCCCACGAAGACAATGTCCTACATCTGGATTTTGAGAGTAGTCACTGGGGACTTTAAACCACATGAGGTGCAGCTAATTGTCTCTCCCTTTCCAGAGTGATGATCATTGAAGACACATGGAAACCATTCATCCAATGCTGTAATGAATCATGGATATGAGTCTCCTGAATTCTAATACCAGAAGAAATAGACGATTCCTTGCTATTAGTACTCACTTGTTTGGAAAAGACAGCATTAGAAGGTCTTGGGGTAGAGTGGGATAAAAAAGTGGACACACACACACACAAAGAAAAGAAAAATAAAAAGACTAGGCTTCCTGGTTGGGTAGACTTGTGGAAGTCCTGAGACTATGGCTGTCTATTTCAGTGTTAAGTCCATAATTGAAAATGGTGAATTGAAATACTCCACTATTTGGTTGCATTATGCTGTTACTTATTTATTGTATTTAAAATATTAGCTAGAACTTATTTTATATATTCTGAAGAAATAATGTTATATTCTCTCCACCTGTCTGGTAGCTCATCATAATGTGGTGGCCTGTGCTTTGCTGGCATGCTGGAATATACGTCAGTGTTATATGTAATGCCAGCAGGGTCATCCAAAAGGAGCAGATTTCAACAAAGCTTCCAGACTAAGAACAGACAATACAGGACCCCTCTCCCCTCTTCAGAGGAAGAAGCTGCTAAAATCTTATGCAAACTTTTGAAGCATTGTTGAATACTGACAGCCTAAGCAAAGAAAGTAGGAAATTTTTTTAACTACTCAAGTTCGAGGGCCCTAAAATGTGACCAAAGAGAGGCTGATTTCTTGGAGTGGAGATGGCCATGAGGACATGATTTGGGTAAATCCTCTGCGAGTGGAGCCCTCAGCATCTTCATTTACTGATGGAGCATGACTCGAGGTAGAGAGAAACAACTGAGAAAGTCTTCTAAGGACCAGAACTTGGAATTTGCATGCTACAAATTTAGGGAATTTGGAAGTGGTCAAAAATAAATGAGATGCATGATATTGATTGGTATCCTAGGCATTAGTGAGCATAAATGGAATGACTGGTATTGGCCAATGTGAATCATAAAATCATAGGATTTACTATGCCGGGAACAGCACAGTCAAGAGAATGGCATGGCATTCATTGTCAGAAAGCATCTTACTAAACCCATCACGAAACACATTACAATCTTTGAAAGGATTATATCTGCCTTCAAGGAAATCCAATCAAGACAACTATTATCAAACATTACTTGAACAATGCAATTGCCGCCAAATTTAGCATATCAATAAGTAATGTATAATACGAATAAAAAATATTTTAATTTGCTCCTCCCTCCGCACTTTCTGCTGTTGAGATCTCAATTCCATTATTATACATCCCACATGCAATAGGTTTGATTTTACATATTTCTTATATTGTATTCCTATGTCATAAAAATAGCGAAATCCCTTGGGGGAAACAGCGAGATGGAGAAGCATCCCCAGACCACAACAGGAAACCAGCCCTGAAACAGTCCCTCTGCACCTGCCCCTGAGTGTGTCCTGTGATCTGTGGGTCCTGAGCGCCCCCTGCTGCCCAGCTCTCTCCCAGCAGGGAGTTTGTGTCTGGGATCATACTGACTTCCTCTCAAGTTCTCACAGAGTAACAGAGGGTCTTGTCTTCTATTTTCTAACCTTCCATTTGCAGATGAACTGTGTTCTTGTCATTGTCTCTGGGGATGTTGAATCAGCCCTTCACAGAGTCTGCATTGTTCTTAGTGCTGCAAGGCAGTGTTTACACAGGGATATGAACAAAGGCTACATACCAAGGTACTTTTATACTCCTCTCTTGAGGGGTGATTTAATGTCACAGGAAAGTAAGGTCAATCTCAGGAAGTAATTTTCATTGTCTGTCATTTCTAAGTGCATTACTGGTAAATAAAGGATTCAGCGAAATATTCGAAGTCACTGCCTCAGTGAGCACAGCTGCCATATCCCCAGGTTTCCTGACGCTCTCAGGATGTGGGTTTCACAGCGTGTGTCTCACACAGGAATAGGCGGCAGTGTCCTTACGCTTCAGGCTGATAATCTGTAGATGAGCTGTGCTGATGGAGGCATTCAAGGAGAAGACATAGCCCTGTGTAAAGCCCTGGACATATTTTGACTCCCCAGTGTAGGTGTTGATCCAGCCCTTCCACGGAAGGCGTTCTTTTATGGGAGCTTGTCAAATTCTATTCATACTGTAGCTGGCGAAGGTGTTTCCAGAAGTCTTACAGGATAACTTTGCCAATCTCCAAACTTCCCCCCTACGCCCAGACTGCACTAACTGCATCTGGGCATGCACACCAGTGACGAAGTAAACCAGAAGGCACATGCACACCTGTGAGGAAGTAAACCAGAAGGTGAGGGCTCTGGAGCTGCCACAGTAGTCTCTCCATCCCCATATGTTATCTTACCTAAGGTGACTGTCAATAGGAAAATGAAACCCCACAGTTACTCCTTCATGAGTGCACTCTGTTATCAGTGGTTTAGGAGCAACCTAGATGGTAATGTCCTTGCTTAATGCTTCCTCAGGGGAGATGGCTTCAGCTTTCAACTCCATAGGGCACTTGGTTGTAGATATAATTCACATTCATGAATGTATTTCTGGTCTACATCTGTGATAAATAATAGGAAGCCTATATAATGCTAGAGCTGTGGTTCTCAACCTGTGGGACACGACCTATTTGGGGATCAAACGACACTTTCACAGTTGTGGTCTAAGACCATTGGAAAACACATATTTCCAATGTTCTTAGGAACCAAGAGACAGCTCCTCTGTCTCCAGGCAGGACTGCCCACATGCAGATACACCAGTACCCGGCGTGATTACATACCAGTACCCGGCGTGATTACATCATCATGCCAACCCTATTACATACATCATGTACAAATACAGGTGTATATGACAGTTTTGGCACCATAATGTACTTATATGGATCAGTCATACATGTATAGAGAGCAGCTACTGTGCAGAGAGCAGTTACTCTGTAGAAAGCAGCTGCTGTGTTTAAAGCAGCTACTCTGTTAAAAGCATCGCCTGTGTTGAAAGCAGCAGTATGGAAGGTAAAACAACATTTCATGAATTATAATTACTGGGTAAATGTAAAATCACCAACAACTACAAATATATACACATATGTACCATGGGAACTTAATCTAGATGCTGATCGGTCTTTTTATATTCAGCTGTGGTTGATGTGAATACTGCCCCCTTGTGATGGTAACAGGTATGTAAAGAAAACAACACAGAATCGTAATCATAGGAAACTTTAATGAACTGTATTGACTGAACTATGCCATCTATCATCTTTTGTATTATTAAAACTATTGTTATATATTATTTTCGCTAGCAAACCATTACATGACAATGGATCATGTAGAAAAGAACATTAAGAAAATATAGTAGGGATTTTTTGCAGTATGTTTTTACCTCAATCATTGCAGCAGGAACTGAGAAACCGCAATATGGTATTTGTTGTGAAGTCCTATCAGCCAAATCCATGAAGCCAAACAAACTAAAATGCCTTTTTGATAACAAGCATCGGAGCTTTGCCAGCAAGGATACCAACTATTTTATAAGCAAAGCTGATGGACTCAAGAAAGCCAGACTTGATATTGGTAGCAAGTACCACAAAGAAAAAGTAGCAGCCGTTGAATCTTCATATTTGGTGGCACTCAGAATCGCCAGAGCTATGAAACCTCACACCATTGCTGAGAATTTACTGTTGCCAGCGGCCAAAGTCATTGTTGGGTTCTGATCGGAAATGAATTTGTTACAAAATTGAGTGTAATTTCCTCACCTAATGACACTGTCCCCAGAGAATAGCTGACATGTCTGCTGATATTTTTGATCAGATAATCCAAGAAATTAAATCTGCTCCAATTCCAATATTTAGTATCCAGCTTGATGAATCTACAGACCTTGCAAACTGTTCACAGTTACTCTTTTACGTGAGGTGTATGAATGACAACTTTAAAGATGCGTTTCTTTTTTGTAAACCTCTTGAAATGACAACTGCTGCACTTGAAGTATTTGATACATTTGGTTCATTTCTGAAAGAACATACGATCTCTTGGGGAAAGGTTTGTGGTGTTTTCACAGATGGGGCTCCAGTTATGCTAGTATGTCGATCTGGATTTCAACGTTTGGTACTGAATGAGTGACCAGAATTCATCAGAACTCACTGTATGATTCATTGGCAAATATTAGCAATGAAGATGCTGCCACAAGGGTTACAAGAAGTGATGAAAAGCGTCATAATTTCTGTCAATTTTGTAATGACGAGCACTTTAAACAGTCGACTGTTTTCCCAACTGTGTAACAAGTTAGATACGCCAAGTTGTGGTCTGTTATTTCCCACTGAAGTGAGATGGTAGTCAAGAGGAAGAATTTTAAAACGTGTTTTTGAGCTTCATAATGAACTCAAAGCGTTTCTCAATCAGATAGCAAGACCGTAGTTCGAAGCACCTTTCAGTGATAAAAGTGAACTGCAGATATAGCTTACTTGGTTGATGTGTTTGTCATCATGAATGAGTTCAATTGATCCCTGCAAGGACCAAATGCAACATGCCTCGAATTGTCTGAGAAGATACAATCATTCCACATGATATTTCAGCTTTGGCAAAAAAAATAATAATTGGTTGAAAATAAAATGTATGTATGGCCTACCTTATCTGCTTTCTTTGAGGAACATTACAATGAACCAGCCAAAAGGACCCCGATGATAATTTCTGTGAAAGAACACTTATACATGCATGCAGCTGCTCATGTGTTTGCTGACCCCCTTGAAGTCCCTTGCCTTAGCATCCTGCGTTCCTGCTAATGGTAGCACATTAATATCTCAGGAGGGGTTATAGGCTATGGATAGTTGCAAGCAATTGCCGATTTGGAAAATAACTTAAATTACTGAATATGAAACTGATGAATAAATATGAGAGGTTTAACAGAGGTGCAGAACAGAGATAGAATTTAGCCAGGAATGTGAAGTTGAGAAAGATTTTACTGAGGCAGGGAAAGAACTCCCAGGAGGGAAGGGAGAGCAGAGAAAGGGATGGAGGCATCTTGAGCCCCTGGGAAGGTTCTGAGACCCAACATATTAGGTCAGGGAAATAGCACCTGGTAGTGAGGCAGTGGGACTTAAATAGGGTCCAAGCCAAGGACATATGCGTTGATAAGGGGAAGGGAGGTTTTAGTGCTGTAGCTGCAGGATTTGAGCCAGGATGGGGTCTGTGAGTAAATAATCTTGTTCTCAGAAAACTTGCTTCCTGGAACACTGGGGAGAAGAGGCTGTGCTCTGCCCCAGGAGGTAAGCTTTTTGAACTGCTGGAGGCAGATGCTTTCCATTTCAGCCAGGTCATTTGTCTTCTCGAGAAGCTGGTACAGGTGGCTGCCTTGGCTCGGACCCGGCCCAAACAAAATCCACACCTAAGTCACAATAAAGAATTATTTCACAACAGAATTTTAAACATTTTAAAATTATTATCTGTTCTTCTGAGACAGACTATCACTAGTCACAATCACGCCATCTTTTTGAATGAATGATCTTCATCCTTCACCCTCCCATCTCAGAAAGTCTCACCAGTGTTTGATTTTAAAATGGACTCTTATGTTCTGGAGATCAGGAAATTGTAATTAATAATATTGTTGAATTTGATGTTGTAACCAGGATATTGCTATTTTTATTTTATTAACCAGGATGTTATCATCAATCCTGTACCCCGTAGGACTCACTCATTTTAAAGAAGAATAACATTAGTTTTACTTTCTGCTTTTGTCCATGTTGGCTTAAGCCCTAAACAAATGATAAATGAGCTTTTGCCTTTAAAGATTGACTGAAATATCCACTTAGAACTGCAATCAAAGAGTCACTTTTAGATTCTAGCAGTCCAGTGATAACCAAATAGTCTCTTCTAAATTATCAAGGCATTATAGTGTTCATCATTTATTTGATGCCACAACACTTCTGCCAAAAGTCGCATGTCTGAAGAGCAAGTTTAAGGCTTAGTCCCCAACCCTTTCATCTCAACCCCCAAAAGAAGAGATTTTAAGGAGGGTAGAATCTCAACCCCCAAAAGAAGATATTTTAAGGAGGGTAGACTTAAGGGAGTTCCCCTGTAGACATTTAAAGAGAGCGAGCTTAGTCCCCTGTCCTCAATTCTGACCAGATGGATGAAAATATCCACTCTTGATTACAGAGCTATTAATAAAGAGCTTTGCAGAAATGACTATATGTTTAGGTTCTCTGGTGAAAGAAAGCCACAAACAATTCGGTTTATAAATGGCTCTGCCAATATTTTTCTTTAGATTATTTCAGGCAAAGCTTTCTTGGGGTGTGAGCCTATTCCCACCTCTCTTTTCTCTACCACATATACTGAATGAAATTCTCCTTGTTCTCACTATGATAACTTTGATGGTTTTCCCCGTGAGTAACGTGTTTCAGTTCAATACTTCAATGTCTTCTTAAGTTGCTCTTTAAAATGTTCTGTTCAGCTCTTCCTTCATCATTTCTTCCGTTTGCTTTACCTACATTTCTACCAGTGGTAGGTATCAGTCTCCTTGATGTTCGCCTCGATCATTCTTTCTTTTCTGTCTTGGGAATGATGTTGCTTTCTTCATACATAATGCTATTGATGCCATTTTACAGCTGATCCAGTTTCCTGTTGTTCGCGTTCAATTAATCATATCTGTACGTGAGATGGTCTTGACATTCATGTGTGATGTACCAAAGGTTATATTTGTGCTCTCATGTCTTTGACTCATGTCTTCAGCTTCATGGTCCCAGCTTCATTTTGACTGAAGATAACAAGCTCCTCCAAAATCTCTATTATGTTTGGCCTTACATTTTATAATTTCACTTTGGTCAGGGTATACATAACATACAAAGTCAACAACAAAAAAACAAACTCACATCAATGAATTCCTTGAGATAATGTCACAATGAAGTAAATAATCTTGCCCTCAGGTAGAGTACATTGGAGAGTGGATTACCTCTACCCTCTATACAGTCAAGGCATTATAGAGCAGTCCCTTAGCGGATTGAGTGTGTGTCCTTGACAGATAGTACAGTACTCGAGGTTGCATACACAAAAGTTGTAACCTAGCCATCTTTCCCAGACTGCCTTGTTTGGAAGGGCTAATC
The DNA here is from genome assembly GCF_050624435.1 of Tenrec ecaudatus. Classification (NCBI taxonomy): domain Eukaryota; kingdom Metazoa; phylum Chordata; class Mammalia; order Afrosoricida; family Tenrecidae; genus Tenrec; species Tenrec ecaudatus. The sequence goes on from NW_027458698.1 coordinate 25,482, forward strand.
TTCTAAGCATGTGTTGACATTTTGCTCCTCTTTGGGCTTCTATAATCCCCCATTCTATTGTGATTAATGAACTTTCAGTTACTCATGAATTTGAAAGTCTCCTGTATTCTGTGTCTTAGTGATGTAACAACCTGACTGTGAATATTTAATGCTCTTATGACTTTGTGCTAATAGCATTCCTCATCCACATTATGTATCTGTGGTTTTGTGTCATCTTTTTGTCCTTATGGCTGAGTAAATGCTGTCCTTAATTTATATTTGGGACTGGGGTATCTTTTGTACTCTAAAACATTTTCCACAGACGTACTTGATTTTACTTCAGTGAATTACATTGGTATAAGCCTATATGTATAGCAGCCATTTGTGGTTTTTACAAAGGTATATGTGATTTCCAAATTTCTATCAGAAGGACCCCGTTTTCCAACTGCTTTTCTTTCCTCTGTTTCCTAATCTCCCATTCCACTTACCAATAATTATCTATGCTACTTGACTGCATGGTAGGTCAATTTCATACTGAAGTGGATGGAAGAATTCTTTAATTTCTTCATTAGTGATTGGTGGGTAAATTTGACTCTTCACTGTATTGGCAAGATTTTCTTGTATTTGCACAGATATTCCATCACAGGGAGCATTGTGGTTCAATATAGTTCTCAACATTTCCATTTGATGAGTGAACAGTCATTCCTCTTGTATTTGTCTATCCCACGTAGTAAGCCATCTGATTATTTGATTCAATAAGCAACCACCATATTTCTGACTGTACATTTTTCTCACAGCCATCCTAATAGACCTTGGGATGCAATCATCACACACATAGGTAGCTAATGTCATTTCTTCTTTACCATGTTTCCTAACTCATAACCTCTGCTTCTGTGTTTCTGTCATTTTTAAGACATTCATGTTTGTGATGCATATGGGATTGTTTTGGATTAGGTTCATGAGGATGAAGTTATCTTTGGTATGATAATGTGGCCATTTGGAGGCCAAGATTACAGGATGCATCTGACATCAACAGCTTTACCCCAATCCACCCTTGCTAGCTTAATTTCTCTCTTCTACACAATATGAGAATAGAGGCCAGCAGACAGATAGGATTCTAGTACCCTCATATCATAACAGGCAGGAGCAAAGCATGTTCTAGGAAACCAAGACCTCTGCCCTTGGAATCTTCTAGACCCAGTGAAACTTGGATGCCAAGATTCATGAAGATCTCCAGAAATACAGGCACTCTTGACTGTTGAAAAGAGACCCATCATACTAGATCCATTCAAGGATGCCACATTGTGTCATGTAAAATGAAGTAAATCAAGCCCCATTTCATTTAGTCCTATTCCTCTCATTGCCATCCTGTAGAATAAATTTTAACTGCTCTCGAAGTCACTCAAGGTTATATATCATTGGTTTCTTCACTTCTTGTCCCTAGTTTGAGGCCCCTTCTTAGAAAAACAGAAAACTTACACCCTTGCTGGTAATTGAAAACTTTTGTAATAAAGCCTATAGTCCCCAATGATGTATAAAAATAGCTTATTGTCACTGTCAATGCTGATGAATGGCAACCATGTAGGACAGAGTATACTGCCCTTATGGGTTTCCAAGATTGTACTTTTTTTTGACACTTTAAGGTCTTTATTGATGCAAACCTGAGCACAGTCAGGTGGGTGGGGTCTATCAAGGAAGTGGGGTGGGCCAGGACTGTCTCCATGATCACAAGGTTGTCTTGGGCATGCAGGATGGTCACCAACTGAGGACTCTGGGGAAGTACTTGCCAATGAGCCCCTGGTAATAGGGGTGCAGTATGTCCACATCAGGCAGGTCTGGGCATTTGATGTAGAGTTCAAACTTGTTGAACTCCTGAACCCGGGGCGGCATGTTCAGGGCTACACAACTGCCGGTAGTCACCACCGGTGTGCCACGCATAGAAGGAGTGGAACTAGAGGAAATTTGTTGAACTTCATCACTTGGTACATATACTCATCATGGCCCCAGTACATGAGGACATTCCCCAGGCTGCAGTGAGGCTGGTACATCCCAAGCTCAGAGCTGTATAGAGGATCCCTGAGGCCTGGATTGTCCTGGAAAGTTGAGTCGCAGAAGACCACAGAGGCCTGGGGCCAGCAGCCCACAGGATAGGTGTTTCTAACTACGGCCCACTGGGGCTCCTTGGCCAGGGGCAGCAACTTCCCCAGATTATGCAGCATCCCCACCAGGTACAACCAGTCCTTGTGGGGATGTGCCCTCCGGATGCCCTCCACAGTCTGGAAGGCATGGAAGGAGGTAGGGACGTCCACATCCGGATCCGACTCATCCACCAGCTGGTCAAGCAGGTCTATGGCCTCCAGGACTGTCATCTCCTTGGAGGAGCAGGTTCCAAAGTGGGCGTGCTTCCCTCTGATGAAGTCCACCACCTGCTGTGTGTGCATGAGTCTATAGCTGGCAAAGACGAGGTCCAGGAGCTGGCCACAAGTGTAGTTTCAGAAGATGGCCTTCCCCTTGCCCATTCTGGGCTTCATCTTCAGCTGGCCAACCATTGTGGGTTCCGGGAACTCTTCAAGAGTATGGAGTCAGAGAGAAACAGTGTATCCCACAACAGACCTAGCCAGTCTTATGTAATCATCCAAGACTGCAATACTTAATGGGAGTAGTAAGCCCCATCTTTCTCCCCTCTAAAAAACATTGGTATCACTTTTACACTGAATGGACATTTCCATTTTGCTTCAGTGGGCAGTATCATGTACCTTGGGAAACACTGCTGTATGTCTCTAGGGGAACCGACTGTTATCTCTCTGAATCACAGAAGCTGGTGGTTTTGAAGCCTCCAGCTCATGATAAATGGAGGAATAAGTCCACACTGGAGCACAGCTCCAACACTGACATCCTTACATGCCTGCCACACTACAGATAACCTCGACCCCAGCAAGTTGATACACATAATGAAGAATTACACAAAGAGAAGATGTAAGACACACCAAGTCCCTGAATAGGTATTGAGGTGTTAAAGAGATTGAGGGTAAACAGGACACCCTAATCTGGTTACTCTGTTTATATTGAGTAGAGCAACTATATCCATATGTTCATAATGCAAAATAGAGTGACCTCAATTCACAATGGCCTCAAGGAGAGCCAAGTTTAAGGACCCAGGCCTTCAACTTCTTGGCCCCTCCAAACTTAGCTTCTCAGGACCATTTAGAGCAATGGTTCTCAATCTTCTTAATACCATGACCATTTAATACAGTTCCCCCAACCATACAATTATTTCCATTGCTACTTTATAACTATAATTTTACTACTGTTATGAATCAGGCGACCCCTGTGAATGTGTCGTTTTACCCCCAAAGGGGTGGCAATCCACAGGGTGAGACCCACTAATGTAGACAGTTTTCATGTTACTGCATATTTCAGCTCACAGTTGCAGAGGCTGACAAGGCTCAGATTCCTGTCCTGACTCTTATCCTAGATCAAGTATATCCAGTGGCTGATGAATGCAAGATGGGAGGTAAGATGGCAGACTTCTTTCTCAAGCAAATTGAGACCGACAACTTCCAGAAACACAATTACAGGATTTTGTCTCAAGTCCCCAAACCTTCAGGTCAGATGAAGTGTCCAGGTCCAGAACAAAGCTAAAGACCATTCAGAGAATCCTTTTAAATGATAAGACCACACCCACAAGGAAGCTATCTTCCTCCCCATTGGCTGCTCACAGTAGGTCTCATCATGAAAGAGATGGCATTCTATGAACTCTTATCAACCAGGCGGATTCCATCATCATGAACCAATGCCTTAGAATCCTGACTCAGCCATGATACACAAAGTTTCAGTCATCACACCTTACTGTGATTCAAAGAATATAAAAAATTGTGAGGAATGTGTTGGAGGGTGAGAGTGAATTAAGCAATTGGTTAAGAAATGACTTTATCACCCAGATGCTCATATATGAAATCTGGTTCAGTCATTGTGGATATTTATCTGTGTAGCTCATTTTCCATAGTTCAAGCTTATACCCTCTGTGCCTCTTCAAACTTATGAAAAAGAGTAGAAGTCCCACTTAGGACTTCTAAGTCCCTCTTTGGACTGGCCATCTTTCCAGGAGTGGATGACCTCATCAAGCCCCACCAATCAACTGATAGGTTTGAATATGTGGTCTCTCTAGCAGAGAAAGATAAAACTCACCTCCCTTTAAAAGTTAGAGCATTGGAAGTCCTAGAGAGGTCTTCTTAGTCCCGTGTGGTAGATGTAAGTCATTAAAGAACACAAAGACGAGTGTTTAATTTCTGCTATAGATTATGAATATACTCTGACCCTTATATAATGGTCCAACAGGGAAGAGCTTATGTGGTAAACCAATAATTTGTCACAAATGTAGTTGATTCTTCATAGGTGTCACTGAGTCAGTTCTAGCTCATAGCAAACCTGTGTCTAACAAAAAGGGACATGACTCAGTCCTTTGCCATTCTGACAATGTTCTCATGTTTGAGCCCATTTTTTGCAGCTCCTGCATCAGTCCATCTCATTGAGGAGATTTCTTTATCATTCACTTGCCCTAATTTCCCCAATGTGATGTCTTTCTTTAGGGACTGGTCTCTCCTGATAACATGTGCAAAGTACATAAGCAAAATATCGCCATCTTTGCCTTTAAGGAGCACTGTAGCCATGTTTCTTCAATGGCACATTTGTTTTAACTTTTGGCAGTCCATGGTACTTTTAATGTTCTTTTGCCTTTACTATATTCTAATACGTTGATTCTTCTTCAGTCTTCCTTTGTATGCATTGAAGAATGTTCAACTTTCACATTCACTTTTCACAGGCAATTGAAAATACTAAGGCTGTACATTTATTCAATTACCTTTTCTTAATTGTGTTTTAAATATATTATCCTGGGCTGAATCAATGACACTATAAACAAAATTACCTTATGCTTCAAAGAGATGATTGATAAAGTTATCTGCCATAAAATAACAAGATGTCTCTAAGGTGAACCAGAGGTGAATAGAATAAACAGAGTAAGGGATGGATGTGGAGCTCATAATTAACCCAAGCTACATTCTAAGAACAGTTAATTCTTACAAAATTCCCTTTTGAAGGAAATACAGAAGATGTAGTTGCTACAGCAAAGTGTGGTGAAGAAATTAGATGGTATCTATCAGAAACAATAGTGTCTCGAATCTTAAGTCTTGTTTTCAAACAAGCAGTGATCTAAGTGTACCATCAACTAAGCCCACATGGAAGAATAACATCAACATATGTGATCCAAGGATTGTCAATAGTAACATCCAATTCTGCAGCAGAGAATGGTATCAGAGCTCAATTTTTTTCCTAATAACCATTGTCTGTGCCTCTTTTTAAAATCATTTTATTAGGGGCTCATACAACTCTTATCAAAACCCACACGTGCATCAATTGTGTAAAGCACATTTTTACATTCATTGCCCTCAGTATTCTCAAAATATTAACTCTTCACCTAAGCCCCTGGCATCAGTCCCTCATTTGTCCACTCCCTCATGACCCCTTGATAATTTAGAAATCACTATTTTGTCATATTTTGCACGGTCCAACGTCTCTCTTCACGCATGTTTCTGTTGTCCGTCCCCATAGGAGGAGGTTATATGTAGATCCTTATAATTGGTTCCCCCTTCCCAACCCACCCTGCCTCCACCCTCTCAGTATCACCACTCACACCACTGGTCCTGAAGGGAATAATCTACCCTGGATTCCCTGTGTTTCCAGTTCCTATTTGTAACAGTGTACACCCTCTGTTCTAGCCAGATATGTAAGGTAGAATTGGGATCATGATAGAGTGTTTGGGGGTCTGGGGATCATTTAGGAACTATGCTCCATTGTTGCTGCACGACATCCTGTCTGGTTCATCTCCTCCCTGAGACAATGTAAGGGGTTGTCCAGTGGCCTACAAATGGGCTTTGGGTCTCCAGTCTGCACTCCTCCCCTCCCCCCGGCATTCACAGTGATATGATTTTTTTGTTCTGATGATGCCTGATAACTGACCCCTTCAACACCTCATGATCGCACAGGTTGGTGTGCTTCTTCTATGTGGGCATTGTTGCTTCTGAGCTAGATGGCTGCTTGTTTACCTTCAAGCTTTATGACCCCAGACACTATATCTTTTGATCGCCAGGCACCATCAGTTTTCTTTACCACATATGCTTATGCACCCATTTGTCTTCAGTGATCATATCATGGAGGTGAGCACAGAATGATATGATTTTTTATTCTTTGATGCCTGATAACTGATCCATTCGGCACCTCATGATCACGCAGACTGGTGTGCTTCTTCTATGTGGGCTTTGTTGCTTCTGAGCTAGATGGCTGCTTATTTACCTTCAAGCCTTTAAGACCCCAGCCGCTGTATCTTTTGATAGCTGTGCACCATCAGCTTTCTTCATCACATTCACTTATTCACCCGCTTTGTGTTCAGTGATTGTGTCGAAAGGGTGAGGATCATTGAATGTTAGTTTAATAGAACAAAATATTCTTGCATTGAGGGAGTATTTGAGTGGAGACCCAATGTCCATCTGCTACCTTAATACTAAACCTATACATATATGCACAGAGATGTATTTCCCCATTATCATATATAAATGTATATATAAATATTTACATGCCTTTATTTAGACCCCTATAAATGCCCTTTGCCTCCTAGCTCTTTCCTCTATTTCCTTTGACTTTCCTCTTGTCCGACTATCATGCTCAGTCTTCATTTGGGTTTCAGTAATTCCTCTTGGTTGCATTACCCTTGACCACGCCCTAACAAGTTTTTAAACACTGATTTTAAGAAGGCCATGGATGACAGTCAAAGACCAAAACACATTTGCAGGATTTATACATGCAATAAGTCTCTGTGATTTCTGTCTGACCATAATTAAGGTATAGGAATAACCTGGCTATCAATCAGAGATGATAATAGTAGATTGAAATAAAAACTCTGACTTGAATAATTAAAAACATTATTTGCTCTCCCTTTCAGTACTCTTTGATCTTAATCTTGTTTTTCTATACTTTCTGTTTTTGCTTTTTGAATTGCAGTTTGTCCTTGTTGTTGTTATAGTTAGCAGCCATCTTGACTCTTTTATATATTTTTCTATGTAGTTTTGCTATATAGAACCCAGGGTGGGTGACTCTGTAGAAACTATAACTACATTAGGGGTCCTGGAAGGCACAACATGGAATGTGGGAGCTAGTGGGGAGTTGATATCAAATAAAAGAAGGAAGAAAATGCTTGAAGCTGATTGTGATAGTCACATGATATGACAACTATTGAATGATGTGTCTGGATTATGTCCTAATAAAAGAGTTTGAGGGGGTAAACAAGAAACAGAAAATAACAAATCTCTGGCAGGTGTACCTTATGATCTTCAAGGTAACATCCTTTTATTCAACACTTTCAAGAATTCTTATGCAGCAGATTCATCCAATCCAATGGTTCACTTGATTTCTTGACTTTTGCTTCTGTTGTGGTTTGAAATGAATGACAGCCACTATAATGTTACGATAATTTAAAAGAGTCTTTATTCGGTTATAACCGGACTGCTAGAATTTAAAAGCGATTCTTTGATTGGAGTCCCGAGTAGACATTTCAGTCCATCTATAAAGGCAAAAACTCATTTATCATTTGTCTAGGACTTATGCAAGCATGGACAGAAGCAGAAAGCAATATTAATGTTATTATTCTTTAAAGCTAGTGAGCATTACACAGTATAGCACTGATTATAACATTCTGTTTAATAACATAAAAATAGGAATCTACTGGTTACAACATTAAAAGCAAAAATATTATTAATTACAATGTTCTGATCCGGAGAACATGAGTGCATTCCAAAATTATTCTCTAGTGGAACTTTCCCAGATGAGAGGGGAACGGAGCAGGTCATCCAGCAGTCAAAAGATGGTATATCAGTGGCTAACACTAGTATGTCTCACTTCCATGAGCACTTATTGTGCATGCCAGCCAGATGAAATTATTGACAATACCAATATATTATTGATTTCTCATTATATTACTTATTAGTCCACTTATGAGGAGTTTGGTCTTCTTTATAATGAGTTGTAGTCCATGCTGAAGGCTGAAGTATTTGACCTTTATCAGCAAATGTTTCAAGCCAATCTTCAATCAAGAAAGGTTTTGTCACTTGCATATGGAAGGTTGTTAATATGATTTTTTCCCAAACCTGATGCCACGTTTTCCTTCAAAAAATTCCAGCATCTCAGATTACTTTGTCAGAATATACATTTAATAAGTATGGGGAGAGGATAAAATCCTATCACATTTGTTGGGAGCCGATAGCCATTAAGACTCAGGCCTCAGACACGTAGGAGAAACTTGGCCGCTTTCTAACAGCAAGGCTTTGTTTCCTGCCCAACTTCGCCCCCACATTCCAAACTACGTGCTCAGTAGCATGAGAAATTGCGATAACTGACCTTGTTGCCATTAGTCAAAGTACTGAGCACCCATTGAACTGCAGATATACCATATTAGGAACATCGTGATAAGTTCACCCGGTAAGCCTTGATTTGCATGCGGACGTCGCCACGGACGTCTTTGAGTACTGTTGCGCACCCTTTGTACCTTATTGGGAACATGTGGCTGATTAGTTGTTGTACAGTGTGCGGTTGTTACACAGTGTCCTTCATTGGAATATGTGCCTCCCACTTCCTTCTCTGTTGTGAATATATACCCAGAGTTTTGGCAAAATAAACGGGCTTGATCAGCACTTGTCTTGCCCCACGTCTCTGTGTCTTTTTGCCATCCAGGTTCGTTGCCTCTCCAGGTCACCGCGTGAGGGTCTCGCTGGACGAGACCCTAACACACATTGGAAAAGAACTAAAACCCGAGAAATAAAATCATCAGCATACAGACAACTGATCTTTGACAAGGACCAAAAGATATCAAATGGGAAGCAGATGCCCTCTTCAACAAGTGGTGCTGGAAAGAATGGATATCTACCTGCAGAAAGATGAAGCAAGACCCTTATCTCACTCCGCGCACAAGATTAAACTCAAGGTGGATCACAGACCTTGTGGTAAAACCCCAAACTATTAGGACAATCAATGAGGGAATTGCGACCAACCTGAGAACTTTGGTGCAGGGAATATCTAGGCTATCGGATATAGGTAAGGACACAAATACAGTTGAGTCACTAATTGGCAAGAGGGGTATACCGAAGATAAAATGCCTGTGTACATCGAATGAATTCAGCAAGAGAGTAACGAGAGTGCTGACAGACTGGGAAAATATCTTTAGTAATGACACATCAGACAAACGCCTTATTAAAATTTATAATACTCTGCTTGCTTAAAAAAAAAACCCTTTTATTAAATTGGAACTCTATGATGCTCACTCTCCTGACACAACGGCTGGAGCCAAAGTGGGTGAACAAGTAAATGTGGTGAAGAAAGCTGATGGTGCCCGGCTATCAAAAGAGATAGTGACTGGGGTCTTAAAGGCTTGAAGATAAACAAGCGGCCATCTAGCTCAGAAGCAACAAAGTCCACATGGAAGAACACACCAGCCTGTGTGATCGAATGGTCCCAAAGGGATCAGTTACCAGGCATCAAAGAAAAAAAAATCATATCATTGACTGCACACCTCCATGATAGGATCGCTGAAGACAAATGGGTGCACAAGCAAATGTGGTGAAGAAAGCTGATGGTGCCCGGCTATCAAAAGAGATAGTGTCTGGGGTCTTAAAGGCTTGAAGGTGAACAAGCGGCCATCTCGCTCAGAAACAAATAAGCCCACATGGAAGAAGCACACCGGCCAGTGCGATCACGAGGTGCCCAAGGGACCAGATATAAGGCATCATGCAAAAAAAAAGATATAAGTGTGTGTATGTATGTGTATATATGTGTATATGTATATATGTATGTGTATATATATATTATATTAAATGAAGGGGGAAGTGCAGAGTGGAGACCCAAGGCCCAAGTGTGGGCCAATGGAGATCCCCTCATAGAGGGGCTTAGGAGAGGAGATGGGTTAATTAGGGTGTGAGGTAGTATCGATGAAGAACACAGCTTTCCCCCAGATCCTGGATGCTTCCTCCCCCCTACTACCATGATCTGAATTCTACCTTGCAGGGCTGGATAGGACAGAGGCTGTACACTGGTACATATGAGGGTTGGGGGTACAGGGAATCCAGGGTGGATGATACCTTCAGGACCAAGGGCGTGGGGGACGATGCTGGGAGAGTGGAGGGTGAGTGGGTTGGAAAGGGGGAACTGATTACAAGGAGCCACATGTGACCTCTTCCCTGGGAGAGGGACAGCAGAGAAGGGGGGAAGGGAGACCCCGAATAGGGCAAGATATGACAAAATAACGAGGTATAAATTACCAAGGGCATATGAGGGAGGGGGGAAAGGGGAGGGAGGGGGAAAAAAAAGAGGACCTGATGCAAGGGGCTTAAGTGGAGAGCAAATGCCTTGAGAATGATTGGGGCAGGGAATGTATGGATGTGCTTTATACAATTGATGTATGTATATGTATGGATTGTGGTAAGAGTTGTTGGAGTCCCTAATAAAATGTAAAAGAAGAAAAGAGAAAAAAATGATTAGGGCAAAGACTGTACAGATGTGCTTTATACAATTGATGTATGTATATGTATGAACTGTGAAAAGAATTGTATCAGCCCCAATAAATTGTTAAAAAAAAACACCACCTAATTACCCACTGAGGAGATGGGCAAAGGACCTGAACAGAAATTTCACAAGGGCAGAAATCTGAATACCCAGTAAATATGAGAAAATATTCCTGATCATTAGCCATCAGAGAAATACCAATTAGAACAACTGTGAGATACCACCTAACACCCTCAAAGATAGCCAGAATTCTATCAATTCACAAAATCAGAGAGTAACAAGTGTTGGAGTGGCTGTGGTGAGATGTGAACATTGGTCCACTGCTGGTGGACTTGTATGTATGTACAGCCATTATGGAATTAGATTTGGTGAAGTGTAAAAGAGATGGAAATCAAGCTACCATAGGACCTAGCAATTCCCCTATTTGGCATATCCTCAGAAGAGGCAATAAATGAACCACAGTCAGATATCTGTGCCCCAATGCTCATCATGGCGTAGTTCACAATCGCACGAAGTTGGAAACAACCCAAATTTCCATCAACAGATGAATGGATTCAAAAACTGTGGTACATGCATACACTGGAGTACTACACATGCCTGAAAAGCAGTGATGAATGCATGAAGCACATTGCCGCATGGGAAAAATTGGAGGAAATTATGTGAAGTGAAATAAGCAAAGGGTAAAAGGAGATGTAAACCATAAGTCCACTTAAGTAAGCTTAAAAGGCAAAAGAGATATAGGGGGAAAGTTACTATATGAATACATTCCTGGGGTGAAGTCCAGGTTAGTATGGCAGGGGCCAGACCCAATCCAGGGATACATATGACAGTCAATGAAAAAGGGGGGGAAAAGCAAGAAAAGTGGGGGGAGGCATGGGTAGTAGGGGAACAGGGCACTAATACATCCAAGGGGAGGGTATTGTTTAAATCTCCACAGGAGTGAGAGAGAGGGACCAGACCTCAACCTGGTGTGCCAAGACATGAATTCAACATACTGGCATGATGCAGCAGTCCAATAGAGAGGTCTTCAGGGGAAGCCCCAATCCCAGCTACATGTCCAGCCTCCCTGCCTGAAGAATCATCAGTCTGATGGTTCCCAGGGTGACTGATGGAGAGCACTGAAGGAAAATGGACTACAAAGGACAACACTGAAGCTACAGCTCTGGGAGAGGGGCACTTCTGAACAGAGCACATGGGAGCAAATTATGAGTGAAAGAGAGAGTAGAACACACCCCTGGTCCACCAAGCCCAAGGATGATATTCCTGCTGGGAGCAGCCAATGCACAGAGAGGACCATAGGGCTGGCCTCAGCACGAGACACGATTTCCATCAGTGACCCATAGCGCTACAGGGCATAACACCGAAGACACGGTGTGAGAATTGTCTCCAATCTGACCCCACCACACCGGGCAGAAACACTAAGGGTGTTTGACAGAGCAACAAGGGGAGTAAAGCAATGAAGTCCCTGAGGAATCCCAAAAATGGACTTTGGAGCCAGGGTGTAACATCCCATGAGACTCGACTGGCAAACACTCATAATAGTCAACAAACAAACCGGGAACTATTTATAGACTTTTCTTTTTTGCTGTTGGTTTGTTTTGTTGTTTTCTTTTTGTGCTTAATATTGTTCTTGCATGTCTATATAGATAAGGTAGGCGGGGTAAACAATCCTGAGGAGAAAATAACAGGACTGATGGTTCCGGAAGGGACACAGGAGATGGGGAGGCAGGGGAAAGAAAGGGCGGAGCCAACAAAAGCAGGATAGGAGAGCAACAAGTGATGTAAACTTGATGGTGAGGAAGGCGCAGGAGGCCTGATGGCGTTTGATCAAGTGCAATGTATCCACGAGGAATTACTGAAAACCAAATGAAGGTTGAAAATGATAGTGGGACAAGAGGAAAGTAAAAGGAAATAGGGAAAAGAACTAGGAGGTAAAGGACACGTAGAGAGGTCTAAATAGAGGTATGTATTTATATATAATGATCAGTAAATAGATCTATTCAAGTACTCCCTCAATGCAAAAATAGTTTGTTCTAATAACTTGCCATTCTTTGGTGCTCACCTTCCTGACTCAATCACTGAAGCCAAAATGGGCACATTAAAAAATGTGATGAAGAAAGCTGATGCTGCCCAGATATCAAAAGATATAGCATCTAGGGTCAGGAAGGCTTGAAAATTTAAAAAGCGTCAATTTAGCTGAGAAGGAATAAAGACCACATGGAAGAAGCACACCAGCCTGTGTGATCATGTTGTGTCAATGGGATCAACTATCAGGCATCAAAGACCCAGAACAAAAAACCATATCACTGTGAAACCCAAGGCCATCTGTAGACAATTTGACACCCCCTCACAGAAGGGTCACAAGTAAGAGATGAGCCAGTCAGGGTGAAATATAGCACCAATGAAACATACTACTTTCCTCTAGTTATTCAGTGCTTCTTCTCCTCCTCCCCATTATCTTGACCCCAATTCTAGCTTACAAATGCAGCTAGACAAGAGCATGTACACGATACAGATAAGAGCTGGAAACACAGGGATCCAGGGCAGATAACCCCTTAGGACTCATAATGATGGTAGCTATACCAGGAGGGGAAGGGGAAGGTGGGAGTAGAAAGGGGAAAGCGATCACAGTGATCTACATGTAAACCTCTCCCAGGAGGAGGACCAACAGAAAAGTGGGTGAAGGGAGACAGCGGTTGGTGCAAGTCATGCAAAAAGTAATAATTTATAAATAATCAAGGTTTCATGAGGGAAGGAGGGTGGGGGAAGGAGAAATGAGAAGCTGATACCAAGGGTTCCAGTAGAAAGAAAATATTTTGAAAATGAAGATGGCAACATATGCACAAATGGGCTTGACACGATGGATGTATGTATGGATTATCTTTAAGCTGTAAGAACTGCCAATAAAGTTATTTTTAAAAATTCTTGTAACATACTTTCCTGATTTTAAACCATTCCGTATTCCCTTGTTCTGTTTGCACAGCAGCCTCTTGATCCACGGACAGTTTCCTCTTGGGTGCAATGGAGTGTTCTCTAATGCCCATTCTTCCCAAGGCCATCCAGAGTTTGTTCTAAACCACACTGCTCCTGTGTTGTAGGTAGCTGAAATTTATTGTTTCCTAACCTCCCACTGATGTGTATATCTGAAAAATTGGGTATGTCCTAGAAGTGATGGTGGATTTCAGCTGAAATCTGCTCAACCTCAAACGGCATTCTCATTACTTGGGCCAGATGGTTTCTCTGAGATGTCTCAGATTCTCTGGAAATATCTTGGACTTGACACATTTCTTTAGGGACCTGGAAGATGAAAACTAAGACTCTAAATGTGAAATAGAGACAAGGACCTTGCCTCAGGGACAGCAAACAGATAATGCCATCCCTTACAGCCAGTCATGTAAAACTTTATCTTTCTACCCACCAAAATTGGAAGAATAGACATTTTTTGCATGTGAAAGCATTATATATGTTGTATTTATTTCTTGAATAATGAGCATAAGTAACATTAGATATGCAAGTCTGTTTTTGCATGAATTGAGTGTGTTCTATATTGGATTTTGAAGATATGGATTTATTGCTCTATTCAATATAAACAGGGCAAACAGATTCGGATGCATTTTCACCCTCTATCTCTTTCACATCTCAGTACCTTTTCCGGGTCCTCGGTGTGTTTTAATATCTTACTGATTTACAGAGATACATTAACTGTATCAACTTGCTGGGATCATAATTCTCAGTGGTGTGAAAGTTTTGTAATTGTGTCAATTTTGAAGTCTGGTCGAGTAGTGGGCAGAGTTTGTCTATTAATCCAGAGTTGACAGCTTCAAATTGAGTAGGTCTCTAATTGAGAAAGATAAGAAGTCTGCTCCTATAACGGCATAGTGCAGTGTTTACTGAAGTACCTGATACTGCCCCTTGAGGGGAAATGGAATGGTGCATGTGTATTTTATGGGAGAAATATGTGGTTCCCATAAGGAATTAGAAACTCAAGGGCAGTTCTACCCTGTCCTAAATAGTCACCATTAGTATGCTCCGACAAGGGGCAGTGAGATTTTTTTGTAATACTTTATTCTGGATTATGGGCTATAGTAAAAACGTTTCAATAGTCAGCAAGGATGTGGGTAATTTTTTCCATTTTCCTGCTAGGGGGCATGCAAAAGGGCCACTAAGTTTGGGAGCATATGATTGACAGCACTAGTTGTAGGGAACAGTTCTAATCTGTTCATAGGTTGGCTGTGAGGGAGAATGGACACCATATTACTGGGTTTTAGTTTATTTTACATTTCTGGTATAATGTGGCCTCAGAGAATGGATCAGTTGGGATGGGATCATGTGTGATCATATTCCGTGGTAAAGGGATTCAGGCTATGATAGCAAATCCTTTATCCCTTCATAATCTTTTCTGACCTAGATGTCAGGGGATTTTCCTGAGGTGTGGCTCCAGAACATTTCATCTCTGATCTGATTACAGCAAGAAAGGAGACCTGGATCAGAGCTCTGTGGACTAGCAGTCTCTATGCAGTGAACCTCCCAGATTCAAGGTAATGCTGAAGCATACATCTATGGTGCTGTCTAGGGCAGATTAAGCCCACAGACATTGCAAGCAGACAAGGACCTTGCCCAGACACAACAGAATAAGAGAGCCTTATCCTATGACTGATGGGATATGTAACAAAAGATATGAAATTCTACCCACCTAATCTATAAGAAAGTTAATTTTGAATGAAAAAAAAAACAGTTAATGATGCTTCCTTCATAAACACACTTAATAACTAAGGAAATGTGCTGGAATCTTCTCCAGAGATCAATAATCTAAACACATCTGGTTTGGGATGCAGTAATGGTTACTGTACTATAGAGAGATGGAGCTCTTTTCATTAGGTATTGGGCTTTTAATACACAGTCAAGGCAGAGTTGATTAGGTATTGGGTTATTAATCCCAAGGTCAGTGCTTTGAATTTACCAGCCAATACCCAGGGCAGATATGGGGTCATATACTCCTGGAATGATTTACAATATCATAAGACCAACAGTAGCCCTCATGGCAGAGTGGTTAACAGGTGGGCTGTGTACCCCGAGGTCTACAGTTCCCAACAGTCTGCTGTCCCAAGGGTGAAAGACAATGCTATCTGAGCCTGTAAAGAATTACAGTCTCAGAATCCCACAGGCATCATTCCTCCTATGAGGTTGTGTGGCCTGAGAACTGAATGGAAAGCAGTGAGTCTGAGTCTGCTTGTTAAGTCAAAGGGGAACTTCCCCTATTTTCTACAAAGCTGCTCTGAGTAGCAATAGGCATCATGGTAGTGAATTTGTGCTAAGGGCCAGAGCCAGAGTTGACTTTTCAAAATGTCAAAACCATATGGCGTATAAGAGATCCAGTTAGATGAAGCTATTTCTGGAAGGGTTTTGCTCGTTCCTCCTTCCCTTTCACACTTTTCTGTTATTGAAATCACTTGAGTTGGTGGCACAGTGGATAATGTTTAATGGCTGCGGTTTTATGCTG
The DNA here is from genome assembly GCF_050624435.1 of Tenrec ecaudatus. Lineage (NCBI taxonomy): Eukaryota > Metazoa > Chordata > Mammalia > Afrosoricida > Tenrecidae > Tenrec > Tenrec ecaudatus. The sequence continues at coordinate 41,566 of NW_027458698.1, forward strand.
ACTTGGCTGGGCCAGGATTCTCAGAAGTTTAGGAATTACGAATGAGCTTAGGTGACAGTGTTCGATATAATGCCATCACTTCCATGAAGAGATTTGCTGTCAGCAGCCAAGTAGTGGGAGGTGTTATCCTGTTGGGTGTGGTTTTCCCCGTATAAATTCAAGTACATTCTATCTGCAGCTTTTGTCCAGTTCTGGGGACTTCCTAGACGTGTGGATCTCCAGATGTGAGAGAGCATCTTGACATATTTCATATATAGCTTGGATTCATCAATCTGCACAGCCATGAGGAAGGAGCCTACCATCTGACCTTCCCTTCTTATTTCATTGTGCATTCGACCTACTTGAGTCAAGAGAAGGGTCCAGACTGATATCTGAGCCTTGCCAGCCTCTACAACTGTGAATTGAAAAGGTGAGTAGTATGACTAGAAGGTTTCCTAACTATTTCTGACACAGGTGGCAGGATGGGAGAAAAACTGGACTTCCCAATCTAGTACAGTGCATAATCTTGAAACTCCACAAGAGAAATTCTCCCCTTTCCTATAGGATCTCTAGGAGTCAGCATTGACTCCAAACCTTCCAGGGAGTAAGGGTTCTGGGACGAAGGTTGTGGAGGGCTGGGCTCTCCCTGAGCTTTGAGCAGATGACTTATCATTCATAGTCCAGGATACCTTTTGGAGCAGATTGATCAGAATGAGCTCAGGGACTCACACAGTATTTTGGAGTTTTCCATGCAGAGTTTGTTGCTAAGTGAGGTTTCACCGATTGCCTCTCTGAAATAGAAATTTCCCCACCATTGTTCTTGGCAGCTGTTGCCCAGATATATGGAGAAACATTGAAAGTCATGGTGGAGAGCTGGCCCTTCATCTCGCTGCCCCTGGTTGTTCTAGTGACAATCTCACAGGACATCTTTTGCTTGTGAGAGGCAGTTGTCTTCATATTCTAAGTTTCAAGAGTATTTAGATAACATTTGATAATTGGTTGTTTTTAATTTATGGTGGCCCGTGTTTTCCGGAGAAGAACCGTGCCTCATAGTGTTTTCAGAGATTGCTTTTTCAAAAGTAAGTCACCAGGCCTCGCTCTTAAAGTGTCTCTGAGGAGAAACCAACTATCTTCTAAGTTAGCTGCTAATCATTTTATCTGTTTGAATTATTAGGAGTTCCAACTTTAAAGAATTTACCATGAATTTCACACTTATTCAAGGAGAAAAATGGCACACGGTGATGTTTTTATTTTGGAGGTTTTAAAGAATTTTTCCTAATTCTTCCATTTAAGATTTTTAGGTTGACATTCATATTTGTTTTGTTTCATTTTTTAGTAAAATTCTCCAAGCTTTTAGGAAAAAGGGGCATTGCAGTTAGTTTGCTGCTACTGGTGTTTCTGAGTTGATTACTAGGCGTGGTATAAGAGTGGATCAATTAGAAATCGGGTGGAGATAACACAGGCCTAAATAAGAGACTGCGATAGGATTTTCACATTGGAATCTGGGTAGGTCTAACCCATTAAGAATTGTGCTGAGAGATTTGCTTTTCTGTGGTGAGGCTTTTAGATGCAAAATTCATAAATTCTATTTATGGATCCTAAAATGTCTGACTTTGACTGTAAGTCTTAGGCTGTTGTTGTTAAGGGCTATGGAATTGTTCCTGGCTCATACTTACCCTCAGAACTGACTCATAGTTATTCTATGTCAAAATGGAGGAAATACTGCACAATCCATGGCCATCCTCACAGTTGCTATATTGGAGATCCTTGCTGCAGTTATCATGTCAATCCTGCTCAAATAAATGTTTATACTAATCAGTGCTATAAAACCATTGATGTAATCATTCAACTTGTTATTTTCATCTTAAATATGCAATTCATTATATGAAACCCAATTCCCGGAATCATGAAATTTGGCTATAAACTATCTCCTAGCTGTCCACACTTTTACAGTTTTGTGCTTGGGCCCTTGATGCATCTTTGTGTTGTTTGTAGGTGTCATTGAGTGTGTTCTGAAGCATAGTAACCCCAGATACAACAAGACGTAATGCTGCCCAGTCCTGTGCCAGCCTCACACTTGTTTTGCTTGATTCCATTGTTGCAGCCACTGTGTCCATCCATCTTGTTGTGTGTGCATTCCATCATGTTGGGAGCTTTTCACTTTTCTCCAGACCCTTCACTCTGCCAAATATGCTGTGCTCTCCAGAGACTATTCTCTTTTGACGACATGCCCATGTTGGCTTTGCTTGTCTCTAAAGGCATATGGGTCTTCCTACTTTCAAGACAGTGGGTGTTCTATTGGCAGTTTATGGTACTTTCAAATTCTTGGCTGGCACCACAATTCAAATGGATTGATTCTTCTATCTTCCACATTTACAGGATTAGCTTTAGAACTAGATTGGTTTCTTCTAAAATCCAGTGAAAATTACATTAGAATAATTATATAATTGTTATGTAGCACACCCCATTACAAACCTGATAAATTTGCCTCATAATGTAACTGAGAGAGCGTGGCTTCAGGCTGTACCCAGACAGGTTTTCGTATCTGGATTCTAATCATTTTAGGTCCTGCAGTCGGATTGCTTTCCAGGGTGCCAACTCTAGACTGGTGAATCCCCTGAAGTCTGATTCAAGGATTTGGAACCTGCCAAATGCTGTTACTGGTAAGTTCTTTTTCTTAAAAAAAAATAATTTAATGTGGGCTCTTACACATATTGCAACAATCCATAAGCCAACTACATTAAGCAAAATTGTACACATGCTGCCATCATTATTTTGCAAATATGATCTCTCTACTTGATGCCTTGTATCACGACATCTTTTATCCCTTCCTTCCCCCAGTAAGTTATTTTCCTGGGCATGATCTTTCTGTCTGACATAGGCATGACCCACTCATGACATTTACTGGACCTTCTCTCATGCCAATCCTGTGATGTTTCTTGTCTCTTCCCCAAAATATGATTTTTTGAGGGGGGTCATGATCCCTTATTTTGGTGTTATTAGAGGCTCTCAAATTGGTCTGCATAATATTGGCCCTCCTTTAGGACACACAGATATGCTATAAGGTCCTCACAGTGGTTATGCTTTAGCCTGTTGTTGCAGTCACTGTGTGGATGCGCCTCCTTTGGGTCTTATGCTTAACCTAGCAAGATGTTCTATTCAAGACTGGTCTCACTGGAAGACATATTCAGATTCTATGAAACAATGTATCCTACCACACGAAGGCTGATTGGACAAGAATACTGTCAGAATATGAAATCTAAAGCCTAAAGGTGTGAGGCTTTATTGGTGGATAGCAGGATACACTCTCTGGGATTGAAAAGTCCGCTGTGGAATCAAGATATTGCTCGATGCACAGAAATAGATTTACTTCACCGTAACTTTACCTTGTTAGTGACAGTTGCTTTCATAGTGTAAGTTTGAAGTTCTTTTTTTTAATGTATTGTGAAATATTTATTTCTAATTACAAATAAATGAAATTTTGTCTTGAAGCATGGTGTAGCATGGGTAAAAGTCTTAATATAACAACAGTAAATGACATTGTTACATTTAGCGACAGTGTGCGTAAAAAGCCAACTGTAAGTGTGAAGGTTGAGATCGCTTCTCTCTCACCAGATCAGAAATTCTCAGGCAGTCTTTGCAAGAGCCCAATAAAGACCATCTTTCATAACAAGTGTACTTATGTATTTAGACTTGATAACCAACAAGCTGGAAAACCCTGTTTCACAAAGATATGATGTTGGAAATGAAAGAAGAAGGTGCAACACAGTATCAGACCGAATAGGATATGACTGCACACACATGATCCAGAATTTTATAACTGGCATTGTAGAGAAATCAGTTCTTGCTGCATCACTGTTAATAAGTTCAATGAACTCCTCTTGTGCTGTCTCAAGAGCATCTTCAACTTTGACTGTGAATGGGCTTCTGGGAAGTGTAAATGGGGTGTCAGGTAGATTTGGAAAGTACTAGAAAATTTCATCTGCAAGCATGTGCAAGTGTTCTTTCACAGAAATTATCGTAATCCTTTCATCTGGTTCAATTACATGTTCTTCAAAGAAAGCAGTTAAGGTAGGCAACGTGTGAATTTTATTTTCATCCCATTTTTTTTTTCCAAAGCTGAAGTTTCATTTGGAATGATCAGATCTTTTCAGAAAAATTAAGGCATGTTGCATTTGGTCCTTGCAGTGATAAATTTAACTCATTCAAGATGGCAAAGATGGCAACCAAAGAAGCTATTTTCTGCAGTTCATTTTTATTGCTGAAACGTGTTTTGAACTGCGGTCTTGGTTAAAAAATGTATTGAGTTCATCACGAAGCTCAAAAACACTTTTTAAAACTTTTCCTTTTGACAACATCTCACTTCTATGTGAAATAGCAGAGCATTATCCAGCACACCCAACTCGTTGCACAGTTGAAAAAACAGTCGACTGTTTAAAGTGCTCACCTTTAGAAAATTGACAGAATTTATGACGTTTTTCATTGCTTCTTGTAACTCTTGTGACAGCATCTTCATTGCTAATATGTGACAATGAATCATACAGTGAGTTTTGATGACTTTTTGTGGCTCCTTCAATATCAAATGATAAAGTTCAGATGGACAGCCTAGCATAACAGAGGCACCATCTTTGCAAACACTACAAACCTTTTCCCAAGAGATCATATGCTCTTTCAGAAATGAACCAACTATATCAAATCTACCACGTGCAGTAGTTGTCATTTCAAGAGGTCTGTAAAAAAGAAAGTCAACTTTAAAGTTGCCATCCTTAACATACCTGAGGTAAACCAGTAACTGAACAGTTTGCAACGTCTGTAGATTCATCAAGCTGGATGCTAAATATTGGAAGTGGAGCAGATTTAATTTATTGGAAGACCTAATAAGAATATCAGCAGACATGACATCTATTCTGCAGACAGTGTCGTTAGATAAAGAAATTGCATGCAATTTTGTCACAAATTCGTCTCTCATCATAACTCAAACAATGTCTTTGGCTGCTAAGCAACAGTAAATGTTCAGCAATGGTGTGAGGTTACAGAGTCCTGCCTGGTGATTCTGTGTGCCACCAAATAGGAAACTTCAATGGCTGCTATGTTTTCCTTGTGGTACTTTCCAACAGTGGCAAGTCTGGCTTTCTTGAGTCCATCAGCTTTGCTTTTAAAATAGTTGGTATCCTTGCCAGAGAAGCTCTGATGCTTGCTATCAAAATGGCGTTTTAATTTGTTTGGCTTCATAGGTTTGACTGATAGAAATTCACAATAAACAACACATTGAGGCTTCTCAATTCCTGCTGTAATTATTGAGGTAAAACAATACTGTAAAATGTCCTCCCTATATTTTCTTTTCTTAACCTTCTCTACATGATCCATTGTCAAGGGATAGTTTCCAGGGAGTTTTAATTTATTTATTCATCTAGTAATCTCAGGCCAGTCCAGGGAAGCATGGGAGATTTAAGACATTCATTAGCAGGCATATTTTAAGAGTGCATATGGTTTGAGATTTGATAGGCAGAATCGATGTAAGTCTTTCTAGTTCCCAAGAAGTGTTTTCTTTCCCATAGCCTGTCCTTCCTCTTTGTTCAGAGGAACATAGGTATCCCAGCCTGGCTACCTGCCATCCCAGAGTTTAGAAAGCTAGTTGTTCCAGTTAGAGATTCATGTCATTGTGTTTACCAATTTGTGTTTATGGAGTGCCTCCGAGGGACTGCCTATCTTTTTTTAAAATTTGGGCCTTGTACACCTGTTATCACAATCCACACATCCACCCATTGTGTCAAGCATATTTGTACATTTGTTGCCATCATATTCTCAAAATATTTTCTTTCTACTTGAGCCCTTGGTATCAGCTCTTCATTTTTCCCCTCCCTTCACCACTCCCCCTCCCTTATGAACCCTTGATAATTTATAAATTATAACTATTTTTTCATATATTACATCAATGTCTCCCTTCACCCACTTTACTGCTGTCCATCCACCAGGGAGGAGGATATATGTAGATCCTTGTAATCTGTTCTCCCTTCTACCCCACCCTCCCTCCACCCTCCTGATATCATCACTCAGAACTGGTCCCAAAGGGATCATCTGTCCTGATTCCCTGTGTTTTCAGTTCCTATCTGTACCAGTGTAATTCCTTGGTGTAGCCGGATTTGTAAAGTAGAATTGGCATCATGATAGTGTGTGTGTGGCAGGGCGGGGGGAGGAAGTATTTAAGAACTAGAGGAAATTTGTATGTTTCATCATTGCTACACTGCACCCTGACTGGTTCATCTCTCTACAACCATTCTGTAAGGGGATGACCAGTTGCCTACAGATGGGCTTTGGGTCTCCACTCCCCACCCTACCTCAGGCACAAAGATGAGATTTTTTTGTTCTTTGATGCCTGATACTTGATCCTATGCTATTGACACTTCATGATCACACAGGCTAGTGTACTTCTTCCACATGGGCTTTGTTGCTTCTCATCTAGATGGCCACTTGTTTACCTTCAAGCATTTCAGACAGGGATCCTCAAACTATGGCCCGCGGGCCACATGCAGCCGGCCAAAGACATTTATCTGGCCCGCCTGGTGTTTTTGCCTGTTGTTTTTGTTTGTGTTTTTTTTTTTTACTTCAAAATAAGATATGTCTGATGGGGTCAGTGCACTTGGAGCTGTCAGAGTGTGGGAGCAGGATAGGAACCTGGTAGCACTTTGTCTTTCTGAAGCTTCTCTGGGGGCGAGGTTTTCCAGAATAGCCCACTATGTGTGTGCCAAGTGCAGCTACGAGCTGTTCTCCATGGGCTCCATGTAGGAGCACTTGCTGCCGTGGCCAGCCTTCACGGAGACCATCCACAATGATAGCGTGGCCAAGCGGCCCGAGTGCAATCAGCCTGATGCCTTTAAGATGCCCTGCGGTAAATGAGGCTGGCCACGGGCTTGGCCACGAGTTGCTCAATGATGGCCCCAAGCATGGGCAATCCCGCTTCTGAATATTCAGCAGCTCCCTGAAGTACATCTCTGAAGGCAACAAATCTGCCTCCCAGAGGAAGTAAATGTGCAGCCCAACCCCCACACACCCCCAACAGCCACAGGTATTGGTCACCCTCCTTTAGAACTACAGCCTACAGACCTTCAGGCAGAGAGGGTTAGATGGGGTGGTGGGGAACGGTGTTTCCTGATGACGCTATGCCCTGTGCCAGGATGGGGCCAAGCGCTAGTTCATCTTGGCCTCCGAGGCTGGAGGCTGGGACTCTGCTTTTAGGGTGTCTGTGTCTTGAAAGATATAACACCCTTGACTTCTCTCCTCAGCCTGGAAGCCCCTCCCTGCCTGTCTGGTCTCACCCCTATGAGCCCCAATTCCCCAAGGGGCTCCAGCCCTCACCAGGGCCCATCCTGACCCCTAAGTTGTGTGAGCAGTTGCAACCACTACAAGGCCATGTCCCAGTCGGGGGCTCCATTCCAGTCACCCCATGAATCACTCTGGTCAAATCCTTCTAGGCTCACCAGGACACTGATGGTCTATGACCTGCTGGAGCATGCAGGCCCATGGCACCACCCCTGAGTTCCAGGTCTCCATCTGTGTGAGAGAGCAGCCACTGATCCATGGTCTTCCTACCAGTCCCTGGTGGGGCCTGGGAGGTCTTGTCGACAGTCTGTACCTGCCAAGCTTGCCCCAGAAGAGTATGTCCAGAGCTCCTGGTGGCAGCTTCACCCTTTCCCGCTTCACCCTCTTCAGCTTTCTGAACTGATTGGCTGGAAATTAATAAACAAGGAGACCCAGCAGGATGCCATGTCCATGACTGGGTCTGTCTCCACCCTTAAAAAAAAGTGCAGGGTGCATAGGAATTTGTTCATAGTTCTTCTTTTTTTTTTTTTAAACTATAGTCCGGTCCTCCAATGGTCTGAGGGACAGCAAACTGGCCCCCTATTTAAAAAGTTTGAGGACTCCTGCTTTAAGATCCCAGATGCTATGTCTTTTGATAGCCAAGCACTATTAACATTCAGGTTTGAAGAAGTTTAAGAGAGCACTTGCTTTTCAGTGCATCTTAATTTAGGGAGACTCTTTTTGTCTCCCTAGAAAAAGCCTCATCGAATTTTCAAGGTTTGATTTTTCTAAGGTAGGTCACCAAAGCCTGTCTCTCAAGGAAGACAAATTTTCTGTTAGGTGCTAACCATATTAACTATCTGCGTCTCTTAAGGACTTCAAGTTCAAAGAATTACTATAACCTTTACATTTATTCATAGAGGAAAATGACACATTGTGATGTTTTTATATCTTTGGGGATTATAGCACATTTACGTATTTAAATAACTTTTCTGATAATTTGGGTTTGTGTTTATTTTGTTTTACTTGGCTTTGGGTAAAATTCTTAGCTTGCTGTTTCTCTGAGAGGATTGCTAGATATGGCATAAGACCACATCAGTTAGTAAGTGGATGGAGGTGACCTGGTAATAAATGGAAGATTGTAACAGGAATTTCATGGTAGAATCAGGGTGGGACTAACCCAATGAGAATTGTGTTGGGAGATTTGCATTTCTTTTATGAGAATATTTCACTGGGATTTATAATTCATGAATTAAATTACACTTATGGATCCTAAAATGTCTTTCTTTGACAGGCTGTTGTAGGCTGTTAAAGGCCCTGGAATTGGTTCTGACTCATACTCACCCTCAGGTCTGACTCACACTTAGTCTATATCAACATGGAATAAATTTTTTTGGTTTTTTTTTCCCTTTTAAAATAGAACATTTATTTATTTTTTTGCATTCATTCTTTATTCACTTATCTCTTTTTTTAACAATTTATTGGGGCTCATACAATTCTTATCACAGTTCATACATATACATACATCAATTGTATAAAGCACATCTGTACATTCTTTGCCCTAATCATTTTCTTTTTTTCTCCTCTTTTCTTTTTTTACATTTTATTAGGGACTCATACAACTCTTATCACAATCCATACATATACATACATCAATTGTATAAAGCACATCCCCACATTCCCTGCCCCAATCATTCTCAAAGCATTTGCTCTCCACTTAAGCCCTTTGCATCAGGACCTCTCTTTTTCCCTTCCCTCCCCTGTCCCCCCTCCCTCATGTGCCCTTGGTAATTTACACATCGTTATTTTGTCATATCTTGCCCTATCCGGAGTCTCCCTTCCCCCCCTTCTCTACCGTCCCTCTCCCAGGGAAGAGGTCACATGTGGATCCTTGTAATCAGTTCCCCCTTTCCAACCCACTCACCCTCCACTCTCCCAGCATCGTCCCTTACACCCTTGGTCCTGAAGGTATCATCCACCCTGGATTCCCTGTACCTCCAGCCCTCATATGTACCAGTGTACAGCCTCTCCCCTATCCAGCCCTGCAAGGTAGAATTCGGATCATGGTAGTTGGGGGGAGGAAGCATCCAGGATCTGGGGGAAAGCTGTATTCTTCATCGGTACTACCTCACACCCTAATTAACCCATCTCCTCTCCTAAACCCCTCTATGAGGGGATCTCCATTGGCCGACACATGGGCCTTGGCTCTCCACTCTGCACTTCCCCCTTCATTTAATATGGTATATATATATATATATACACATACATATACATATACATATATACATATACACACATATACACATACATACACACACTTATATCTTTTTTTTTTTTGCATGATGCCTTATACCTAGTCCCTTGGCACCTCGTGATCGCACTGGCCGGTGTGCTTCTTCCATGTGGGCTTTTTTGCTTCTGAGCGAGATGGCCGCTTGTTCACCTTCAAGCCTTTAAGACCCCAGACACTATCTCTTTTGATAGCCGGGCACCATCAGCTTTCTTCACTACATTTGCTTATGCACCCATTTGTCTTCAGCGATCCTATCATGGAGGTGAGCAGTCAATGATAGGATTTTTTGTTCTTTGATGCCTGGTAACTGATCCCTTCCGGACCACTCGATCACACAGGCTGGTGATTTCTTCCATGTGGACTTTGTTGCTTCCGAGCTAGATGGCTGCTTGTTTATCTTCAAGCCTTTAAGACCCCAGTCACTATCTCTTTTGATAGCCGGGCACCATCAGCTTTCTTCACCACATTTACTTGTTCACCCAACATGGAATAAATTTTGTCCAATTCATGGTCATCCTCACAATTGTTATGTTGCAGCTGCTTCCTGCACTTACCATGACAATTCATATCAATGAACATTTTCCTATAATTTCGCTGAACCTTGTATTTACCAAGCCTGTTATTTTCCAAGGACTGATATGTTAGTCTAGTAGAGGTCAATGCCATTTCCTTGATATTTTTTCCTTCAAATAATAAAATAGTAAAACAATATAATTCCACATCAGTTACCATAACAATATAATTTCACATCAGTAACCAGTTTTTTGTTTTCTCTAAGAAAAGCTTTTAGTTTGAGTTCAGTGAAATATAGTTTGCCTCTGATTGCAAGTCATAATTAAATTTTAATTTGACTCTCTCTAATGTTCACGTACTGAGGATAAATGCATCCACGATGCAAATTATTTGTGACATAGACACGTTTGGCTTTCTGTTTCAATTTTCTGATTCTCATGCATATGGAATCAGGAGAGGCAATGATTTTAAGCTCTTAGATGCAAAATAAAAGTCATTGGTTCAACCTCACCAGTTGTTTCTTGGAGAAACTTAGAAAGGTATGCCTAGAGAGAAATGGCACAGTCAGACTCCATAGAGTTTACAGCCTTAAAGATAATGCTCTGGTGTAGTGCTACTGTATTCTATGGGGTGTTTATTCTGTGATAGCGTTACCTTGCTTGTCTTAGTAAAATGAGGTGAGTGTATTTTTCAATGATGCAACTTAAGGGGAGTTTGAACTGTCAGGTTCTGTGTTACATATGAAGCTGTGGATCATTGACCTCCATCCCACTCAGGGCTCCTTAAGCTATGCTTTCACTTTTATAAAGAGAATTGGATATATATATATATATATATATATATATATATATATATATATATATATATATATATAATACTAAAATATCTCTAAAGGTGGTATAACTTAGGAATTGGACTAAAATTATAATATAAGACAGATTTCACAACTTCTGAATTGTTTTGTTTCACTCAATTTTTTGTTACTTTTGAGCTTATAGCAGGGGGTGTGGGGGGTGGACAGGATGAGAAAGACAGAACTGGATAGGACTGCCTATGATGGTTAATACTGAGTTTCATATCTCCTGGTCATTATTTGTAAATACTATGTACTTAAGATGCAATATCCCAAAGGCCACATAATATTAGAGAGCTTACACTACTGTCAGGTTATGTCTAACACATAAGGTTACAAAAACATCTTTCAAAGCTAATGTTTCTTGTAGTTCTACTGGTTTTTCCAAGGTTCGGCTTTTAGCTTTAATCAGGATGGCTATTGCATGTTTCTCTTTAAGTGCTTGATGAATTATCTGTTTTGTGTTGCTTAATTTTTTAAAAGATAATTCATCGTAAATTGAGTGTTGAAGTAATTCTATGTAAATTTTATTTTTCCTATTAAGTTCACTGAAATCTTCACTTTTTCTGTCCCATAGTGGAGCCCTGTGGGAGCCCCATTGGACTGCCAACCCAGCAGTTCCAGTGACCAGGTGCTCCATGGAGAAAGACAAGGCTTTTAACACTTATCAAGGGTTAGAGCCTGAGAAAAACACAAAGACATCTCCCCATGTCCTATAGGGCCGAACTGATGTCATCACTGCCATCCATAGCATTACAAATACTACATTTCTAGAAGGCACGTCACACCATGTCTTCTGGAATGTTTTCCCATGAATCTCGAATCCACTTCATGGCTCCTAAGGGCCAGCAAACAATCCCTGAACTAACTACAAGCTTTTCTCTTGTGAAGTGTTTTGTTTTGTTCTTTGTCAGTGGTTTGTTTTTGTTGTTTTGTTGTCTGGTTGTATACTGTTGCTTTGTTTTCCTCTGTCTTGTTTTCGTGCATGTTAGTGTCTCCACAGGTCTGTCTGAATAGGACAGGCTGGATGAACTATCTGGAGGAAAAACAACGGGACCGACAGTTCCGGGGGGACTTAGGATGGGGGTTAGGGGGGGTAAGGAAGTGGTGTTAACAAACACAGGGACAAGGGAACAACATGGGACCCAAAATGGTAGAGAGGGTGGAGTGGCAGGCCTGGTGGGAAATGATCAAGGGTAAGGTTGCTTAGAGAAGAGGTATACTAGCCCATGGTAGTAGGGCATGGTAGTAGGGCAGGAGGAAAGTCAAGGGAGATGGAGGAAAGAGCTAGGAGTCAAAGGGCATTTGTGGAGGTGTAGAAAAAGACATGTACATGAAAATATATATAGGAGGATGGGGAAATAGATCTATGTGTCTATATTTATAGGTTAAGTATTAAGGTGGCGGAAGGACTTTGGGCCTCTACTCAAACACTCCCTCAATGCTTGAATACTTCCTTTTATTAAATTGGAACTCTATGATGCTCACTCTCCCGACACAATGGCTGGAGCCAAAGTGGGTGAACAAGTAAATGTGGTGAAGAAAGCTGATGGTGCCCGGCTATCAAAAGAGATAGTGCCTGGGGTCTTAAAGGCTTGAAGATAAACAAGCGGCCATCTAGCTCAGAAGCAACAAAGTCCACATAGAAGAAAACACCAGCCTGTCTGATCGAGTGGTCCGGAAGGGATCAGTTACCAGGTATCAAAGAACAAAAAATCCTATCATTGACTGCTCACCTCCATGATAGGATCGCTGAAGACAAATGGGTGCATAAGCAAATGTGGTGAAGAAAGCTGATGGTGCCCGGCTATCAAAAGAGATAGTGTGTGGGGTCTTAAAGGTTTGAAGGTGAACAAGTGGCCATCTAGCTCAGAAGCAAAAAAGCCCACATGGAAGAAGCACACCGACCAGTGCGATCACGAGTTGCCAAGGGACCAGGTATAAGGCATCATGCAAAAAAAAAAAAAAGATATGTGTGTGTGTATGTATGTGTAGATATGTGTATGTGTATATGTATATATGTGTGTGTGTGTATCTATCTATCTATCTATCTATCTATCTATCTATCTATCTATCTATATACCATAATGAATGAAGGGGGAAGTGCAGAGTGGAGACCCAAGGCCCAAGTGTCGGCCAATGGAGATCCCCTCATAGAGGGGTTTAGGAGAGGAGATGGGTTAATTAGGGTGCGAGGTAGTACCGATGAAGAACACAGCTTTCCCCCAGATCCTGGATGCTTCCTACCACCAACTACCATGATTCTACCTTGCAGGGCTGGATAGGGCAGAGACTGTACACTGGTACATATGAGGCCTGGAGGCACAGGGAATCCAGGGTGGATGATACCTTCAGGACCAAGGGTGTGAGGGGCGATGCTGGGAGAGTGGAGGGTGAGTGGGTTGGCAAGGGGGAACTGATTGCAAGGATCCACATGTGACCTCTTCCCTGGGAGAGGGACGGTAGAGAAGGGGGGGAAGGGAGACTCCGGATAGGGCAAAATATGACAAAATAACGATGTGTAAATTACCAAGGGCACATGAGGGAGGGGGGAGAGGGGAGGGAGGGGAAAAAGAGAGGTCCTGATGCAAAGGGCTTAAGTGGAGAGCAAATGCTTTGAGAATGATTGGGGCAGGGAATGTGGGGATGTGCTTTATACAATTGATGTATGTATATGTATGGATTGTGATAAGAGTTGTATGAATTCCGAATAAAATGTAAAAAAAGAAAAGAGGAGAAAAAAGGGAAAATGATTAGGGCAAAGAATGTACAGATGTGCTTTATACAATTGATGTATGTATATGTATGAACTGTGATAAGAGTTGTATGAGCCCCTAATAAATTGTTTTAAAAAAAAACAAGAAAAAAATGACTCACTCTTCAAGAGATTATGTCAAGTACCTGGGTCCCCACAACAGGAATATAGCATTTATTTAATGCATGTGGTGATGCCGATAAAAGTAGGTCAGGGAAGCTATGTGAGATCAGATTGTAAACACCATGAAGGGAAGATTGGGATGCATTGCACAGGGTCTGAGGACAAACAGGCGCATGACCCAGATTCAAGACTCAGTGCATGGGGAGCAAGATACACGTTTCCTAGCAGCATTTGGCCACCCCCTACCCCATTTTCCCCTGTGTCATGGTTTTTAGTCCTCTTCCTGTCTCTGAGAACTGAGATTTAGATGTTTCTAGCATAACCATCAACTCCAGAGAGCAGAGGGAGGAGAATGAACATGGAATTAGGACATCTTCTCTGGGTCCTTGTTTTCTTCTTGGGAGACCCCGAGTGCATAAACCACAACCTGAGGTGTTCTCTCCCTATCAGAGGAGAACTGAAGGGAAACATTTTAATATTATTTTCTATTTTTATCCTTACACTTTCTTGTGAATTGCATGAAGTTGTATCGAGAAGATTAATATTCATTCAACTTTTCATACACTCTTGTTTCATTTCATTGACTGTAATACTCACAAACTCCTGTTATAATTACCTTTTCTTTCCAAACATTCTGAATTTTCCCCTGGATAAATGTTGCCCTTTTAATCGCAGAAGTTTGATTATTCTAAGGTAATTGTATCTGCCCAGGACTATTGCTCTCTGGTAGTTTTGTGGATTATTTGACTGGAAGTTTTCCCAAGGGGTGAGTTCAGTCCCACACCTGAAGGGACGCTGACAGCCATAGTCTCAGGACTTCCACAAGTCTACCCAACCACTAAGCGTAGTCTTTTTATTTTTATTTTCTTTGTGTGTGTGTGTGTATGCGTGTGTGTATTGTTTCACTTTTTATCCCACTCTACCCAAGATCTTCTAATGCTATCTTTTCCAAAGAAGTGGGTACTGTTAGCAAGGCACCACCTCTTTCTTCTGGTCATAGAGTTCAGGAGACTCATATCCATGATTCATTACAGCATTGGATGAATGGTTTCCATGTGTTTTCAATGATCATCACTCTGGAAAGGGAGAAACAATTAGCTGCACCTCATGTGGCTTAAAGTCCCCAGTCACTCCTCTTAAAACCCAGATGTAGGACATTGTCTTTGTGGGCTGTTACATCAGCGGTTTTTGATGTTCCCGGAACTCTACGGCCTCCTCAGAGTAAAAGAGTTAACACACTGATGGTTTTCTTTAGTTTAGATGACAGTAGATCAGAGAAATATTTAGGACAGATTATGAAACTGATGAAGGTGAAATATTCCCCATGTTATACTTTTAACTTCTCTTCTGAACAGAGCTACACTGTCAGACAGACGGTAACAAGGGCCAGGTTGGCCATGAGTATTCAGAGAGTGACACACTCATCTTTGGCTTTAATCTGCACAGATGATACTCCGAGTAAAGTTGACAGTCCCTGAGATTTGTTTCCTCTTCTCAGGCAGCAGGAAGCACGGGGCAGAACTGGGCACTAGGACACACCTGAGAGTCTACTGAGAAAAGGACCATTTGGGAGATCAGATTTTTCACAGTCTTCACTAAGGAGAGAGAGGTATTTTCTATCCTGGACATAATTCCTCAAAGACAGTAAGGAGGGACTGTATGTGAGGGCCCAGACTCCCCAGGCTGCAGCCTCACACCAGGTTTCAAACCACTCTCGCCTGAGTGTGGACTGAGAGATGCACTGAGTGGAGAGGCACAGTTCAATACTGTCTGGGGTTAAGGTGCCAATGCCTGTGTGTTTGTGTCTTTGTGTGTGTGTTGTGTAATATTATTAGGATCAGGTTTTGTCCCACTCAACATTCTCAAGACCCACACCTCCCCTGCATTGGGTGTCCAGGTTTAAGAGGGTGGAGGAGTCTGACATGGAGGGCAGGGCAGAAATATGCGAAGTGGAAGACATCCATTTTAGACCCACAGGTTACCTCCACAGGGGAAGCTCCCTCATCACCCAGCTGGAGACCACAGTGTGATTCCTTTCCATCCCCCTTGCAAAATGGGGTCTGCCACCCTAACTCTCCTCATTGCTCTTCTCCCAGGTCAAGATCACCACAGGGTTTGAGATGAATGGAGGGTGTGTGTGTGAAGAGGGAATCTCTGATCTCTGAATCCTACCTCCAAAGGTGTCTGTGCTCAGGTACAGCTGGTGCAATCTGGGGCAGAGGTGAAGAGACCCGGAGAATCTTTGAGGATCTCCTGTAAGACATCTGGGTTCAGCTTTACTAGCTACTATTTTCACTGGATTAGGCAGACACCTGGAATAAGCTTAGAATGGATAGGAAGGATTGTTCCTAGTGACGCTGACACCAGGTACAACTCATCCTTCCAAGGAAAAGTCACCATCTGCACAGACAACTCCATCGGCACCATGTCTCTGCAGTGGAGCAGCCTGAAGGACTCAGACACGGCCATGTATTACTGTGCAAGACACACAGTGAGAGAAACCACTTCCTGAGAGGGGCAGAAACCCTCAGCCTGATGCAGCTGCAGAGCAGGAGTCTCAGAGGTACCTCTCAGTTCAACAGAAGAGGAAAAGCTGTCTGCTGTCTCCTAGAGACTGAGAACATGGGATCATCTCACAAGCCACTGACATGAGAGGGAGGCATCTCCCCACATGGGGAGCACTGATGCCTTTTATTGGATTGGATTCCCCTGGAGCAGCCCAGTCTGTGACAGCAGTGCTATAGAGCCGATGAGATAAAGTTTTGTTTGAAATTCTCAGAGTTCAGCATTTGCTGCCCTTGAAGAACAAGCAGGTGCATTGTCTTATAGGAAAGAAAGACCTCAGCTCATATTTCCTGGCCTTTTTCTCACCAACCATTCCCAGTATTATTAGAAATTCTTCCTGATAAGTAGCCTCAACCACCTCATGTGTTCATCTGTTTGCCTTATAACTTGATTCAAATTAATTTGGAGAGAGCTTTATAAAACTCTCCTGGTGGAGCACTGGCGCTGTGACATTAACAAACTGCTCATGGATCCCAGACCTTATATCAGTCAATTACACTCATAGGGAAATACTTGGTATAGTTTCCGGGTTAAAAATGACCTCCCCAGAAGGAGACTCGAGTCTGCTGAGTCAGGATGTACTTGGTTCAGAAATGTTTGCCTCCTTCCTTCCCCTCTTTCTCCTGAAGATGCTGGTCCTACCATGGGGTCAGTGTCAGGGAGAGAGCATTTTGAGTTGATTAGATTCAGGCAACACCCAGAGAGAGACCATGGTGTACAGGGATCTCTACTTTTGGTCAGTGCAGTGCTGACCTTGACCCTGCAAGAAACATTTCTACCTGCCCCTGACCTCTGTGAGCACTGAGGACTCATCTATTTCCGTGCAGGTGGACACAGACAGGGCAGTCAGTGTGGCCCTTACAGGACAGCTCTGGGGATGGACTGCATGGGGCTTTCCGACCAGCAAGGAGCACTCCAGACAAACAACAAGACCAGGATGCAGGAGTAGGTATATTGCTGAGCACAGGTGGGGCTTTCTGCTGTGTCTTGAGTTGGTTTTGTTCCCACCGTTCTCAAAGAGATTCAGGGGAAACTCTATTTACAATTGCAGGCGTGTACTAGTGTCTCCTAAATTGTAACAAGACTCTCTCACTGACAACAAGTTGATTTTCTACCTAAAGTGACCTTATAGGACAGGCTTGAACTACCTCTGTAAAAAGTATTTGCATAGAAGTGGCTGGTCTTCCAATCCAGGGGTACATATGGTAGCCAACTAACAAGGAGGGGTCAGGAAGAAAGGGGAAAAAAAAGATGTGTGGTGGGGGAATAGGGCACAGACCCACCCAAGGGGAGTCTATTTTTATTTCTCCACAGGGAAAGAGGGATGAGACTCAAATCCAGTGTTCTTGGATGTGAATTCACCCTGATGGCATGGAGTGGGGAGCCAGGAGAGGGCCCTGAGGGCTCTGTCCCAATACCAGCTACATGGACAACTGCATCTCCTACCCAGAAGAATTCACTTTAGAGCACGGCACTAAGGCTGCAGCTAGGGGAGAGGGACATGTCTGATCAGAGTACACGGGAGCAAATGAATGGGGAGGAAGAGAGAGTGGAGGACAACCTGGCACACCCAGCCTGGAGGATGATATCCCTGATCCAAACAGCCAATGCACAGAGTGAACCATATGGCCAGCCCTACTTTGAAACACTATGTCCCTCATGGCTCCATGGACCTACAGGGGACAACACTGGAGACTCAGTGTCAGGATTGACTTTTACTGACCCCATGACACCGAGGCTAAACACTTAAGGCATGTGGCAGAGTAATAGGGTGAGCAGATCAGGGAGCTCCCAAGGAGGTGCAAAGGATAGATTTGAGGCCAGAGCATGGCACCCCATTTGACTCAATTGAAGGAAATGCCTACATGTCAAAAATCAGATCTTGATTTATTTACAGGTTTTTCTTTCTTTTTTCTTTTTGTTTTAATTAATTTACTCTTTTTTGAGTCATTGGTTTTCTTTTTTGTTGCCATCATTCTGTTATCTTTTGTCACTTTGTCTTGCTATGCCATGTTTTTTTTGGGGTGCATATTATTATCTCTGCAGATCTATCTACGTAAGATAGGCAGGATGAACAGTCTGGAGGAGAAAACAACGGGACCTATGTTTCCAGGAGAACATGGGAGAGAGGGAAGCTGGGGCAAGAAGGTGATGTTGAACAACCCAGGGACAAGGGAGCAACAAGTGATTCAAAATTGGTGACGTGGGGGTGTGAGAGGCCTGGTAAGGGGAATGTAACCAAGAGAAATTACTGAAACCAGAATGAAGACTGAGAATGATAGTGGGACAAGAGGAAAGGAAAAGGAAATAGAGGAAAGAACTAGGAGACAAAGGGTATTTATAGAGGTCTAAATACAGGCATGTACATATGTAAATATTTTATATATGATGGGGAAATAGCTCTATGTGCATATATATATGTTTAGTATTAAGGTAGCAGATGGACATTGGGCCTCCACTCAAGCACTTACTCAATGCAAGAACACTTTGTTCTATTAAATTGGCATTCCAGGATGCACACCTTCCCAACACGATCACTGAAGACAAATGTGTGCAAAAGCAAATGTTCTGAAGAAAACTGATGGTACCCAGCTATCAGAAGATATATTATTTGAGGTCTTAAAAGCTTGAAGATAAACAAGCAGCCATCTAGTGCAGAAGCATCAAAGCCCACATGGAAGCCTGTGTGACCAGGAGGTGTTGAAGGGACGAGTTATCAGACAGCAAAGAACAAAAAATCATATCAGTGGGTGCCCACGTTCCCTATATGATCACTGAAGATTACTGTGTGCATAAACAAATGTGGTGAAGAAAGCAGATTGTGCCTGGCTATCAAAAGATACAGCATCTGAGATCTTAAAGGCTTGAAGGTAAACAAGCTGTCATCTAGCTCAGAAGCATCAAAGCCCACATAAAAGAAGCACACCAGCCTTTATGACTACGAGGTGTACAAGGAACCAGGTATCAGACATCAAACTACAAAAAATCATATCAGTGTGTGCCCACCTTCCTGATATGATCGCTGAAGACAAATGCATGCATGAGCAAATGTGGTGAAGAAAGCTGATGGTACCCAGCTATCAAAAGATATAGTGTCTGTGATTTTAAAGTTTTGAAGATAAATAAGCGGCCATCTACCTCAGAAGCACAAAGTCCAAATGGAAGAAGTACACCAGCCCACGTGACCACGAGGTGTTGAATGGCTTGGGTGTCAAGTATCAAGGAACAAAAATTCTTATCATTATAAATAAGGGTGAGTGCAGAGTTGGAGACCCAAAGCCCATCTGTAGGGAACTGGACATCCCCTTACTGAATGGTCACGGGAAGAGATGAGTCAGTCAGGTTGCAGGCTAGAAATGATGAAACATACAACTTTACACAAAGGAAAATACAAAGATAGTCCACAAAATAAGTGATATGAAAGTGGCAAGTGTATGCCCTGTTGATAGTGGAAAATGTGTGAGTCCAGGGGCTGAGTGTGTGGGGTGATCAGGCAGTCCCACTGGGTTCCTGTTGGCACCAGAGTCATTGTATGTTATTTACTGCACAGTGTGGTGTCTATTAACAACTTTCCATCTTCTGCTGTCTGAAAATTAATGACTTTCTAAATTGCTAGTATTGTGATGAAGGTGAAACAAATTTATTTGTTTTTAACTTGACATTTAATTTCAGAAGTGTGACTATTTCTCAGAAAGTGTACTTTTGCATAAATGCTATTTGTTTCTGAAAGTTAGTGCAAATTTATATCACAAGTAGAGAATGTTTAAGAATAAAAATATATTTTATTCAAGGGAACAACAAGCGATCCAGATCGATGGTGAAGGGAGTGTAGGAGGCTTGGTAGGGTTTGATCACAGGTAACGTAATTCCGAGAGGAATTACTGAAACCCAAATGAAAGCTGAGTATTACAGTGGGACAAGAGGAAAGTAAAAGGAAATAGAGGCCATAAATAGGAGGCAAAACACATATATAGGGGTCTAAATAAAGGCATGTACATATGTACATGTATTTTTATATGACGATGGGGAAATAGATCTATGTGTATATATTTGTAGGTTTGTTACTAAGGTAGCAGATCAACATTAGGCCTCCACTCAAATACTTCCTAAATGAAAGAATACTTTGTTCTGTTAAACTGATATTGCATGATGCTCAACTTCCTGAAACTGTTGCTGAAGACAACGCAGATGCATAAGCAAATGTGGAGGAAAAAGCTGATGACTATCTAAAGACAAAGTTTTTAGGCTCTTAAAGACTTGAAGGTAAACAAGCGGCCATCTAGCTCAGAAGCAACAACGCCCACGTGAAAGTAACACGTTAGCTTGTGTGATCACGAGGTGCCAAAGGGATAAGTTATCAGGCATCAAAGAACCAAAAATACCCTTTTTATTGTATGCTCACCTTCCTGATATGATCGCTGAAGGCAAATGGGTGTGTAAGAAAATGTGGTGCAGAAAGCTGATGGTGCTTGGCTAACAAAAGATATAGCGTTTGGGGTCTTAAGGCATGAAGGTAAACTAGCAGCCATTTAGCTCAGAAGCAACAAAGCCCAAAATGAAGAAACACACCAAACTGTGTGATCGAAGGGATCATGTATCAGACATCAAAGAACAAAATATCATAGTATTGTGTGCTCACCTTCCTGACATGATCACTGAAGACAAATGGGTGCAAAAGCAAAATTGGTGAAGAAAGCTGATGGTGCCTGGCTAACAAAAGATATAGCATTTGGGGTCTTAAAAGTTTGGAGGTAAACAAGAGACCATCTAGCTCAGAAGCAACAAAGCCCACATGGAAGACACACCCCAGCCTGTGGGATGAGGATGTGTCAAACGTATAAGGTACCAGGCATAAAAGAACACAAAATCAATTCATTGTGAATGGGGGGAATGCAGATTAGGGCCCCAAGAACCATCTCTAGGCAACTGGACATTCCCTTACAGAAGGGTCCCAAAGACGAGACGAGCCTGTCAGGGTACGGTGTAGCAATGATGAAACATACAACTTTCTATTGGTTCCTAAATGCTTCCTCACCCTCCCCTGCTCCTCTCCGACTATCATGATCCCAAATATACCTTACAAATCTGGCTAGACCAGAGGATGTACACTGATACAGATAGGAACTAGAAACACAGGGAATGAAGGACAGATGATCGCTTCAGGACCATTGCTGAGAGTGGCAATACCGTGAGGGTGGAAGGAGGGTGGGGTGGAAAGGGGGAATCGATTACAAGGACCTACATATAACCTCATCCCTGGGATGGACAACCAAAAAGTGTGTGAAGGGAGACATTGGACAGTGTAAGATATGACAAAATAAAAAAATTATTAATTATCAAGGGTTTATGAGGGAGGGTAGAACAGGGAGGGAGGGGAAAAATGATGAGCTGATACCAAGGGCTCCAGGAGAAAGAAAATGTTTTGAGAATGATCATGGTAACAAATGTACAAATGTGCTCAACACAATGAATGAATGTATGGATTGTGAGAAGAGCTCCCTGTGCCTCCAATAAAATGATGAAAATGTGTGTGTGTGTGTGTGTGTGTGTGTGTGTGTGTGTGTGTATGGAGACTAAAAGTTTAAATTCTACTCTGTATTTTGAGCTGACTTTTTAAAGTCAGCATACTTCATGAAGACTCTAAGCACCCTCCTTCCTCCCAGCTCCTCTAACAACAAGCTGCCAGGAAGAGCATTCACTCTCTCTCCCAATAGCTAAAGTCAAAGCAAAACACATTCCAAAAATATTACATGACTGAGTCTTTTATATTGGCCTTGATATTGCCTTGGCCACTTCAGCCAATATATTAAAGATCAAGGGATTGGAATTTTCTTTTAATTTCCAGGATCCTTCTGCATTTAAACTCTGAAAATGTTCTTTGTGAATCATTACAATTATTATTGGCCATTCCTGCATTGTTTTTTTTCCCCTTCAGTAAACTCTTTAACTTTCACTGAAGCTCTCATTTGGTCTTTGGAAGGAGGACCAGAAAAGGAAATCATATGTACATTTCTTGACCATTGATGTCAACCAATTACTTCTAAATTCCTTTAAAAAAAAGACAGAAAGGAAACAAATAGTATATGACAGTAAATTTACCATTTCTGGGAAAAAAGTTATCTTTGATAACTAATCTTCTGTGGCAAGATTATATTTGTTGTGAACATAACATAGTAGCTAAGGAGAATCAGAATACACTATAAGAACCATTATGAGCATTGGACATTCTGTTTGAGATTATTGCCCAACCTGCTTAATGTTGTGTCACAATGTAAATTCCACAGCCTGTCCAAGAAAATTCCCCTTAGATATGAGATGTTTCCACAGATATTGTAGTGCCTCTTTTATTGCTCATAATTATTCCACATTTTCCTGCCTGATAACCTGTATCTGTTAAGTGAATGTATCCCAGAAAAAATATTCTAGTACACCAAATGAGTATCAGTTTTGACTAAATCTGGCGAGGCAAACATGTCCACAAAAGACATCCCCAACCTTCAGGTCACAAGTCACATGGAACAGAAGGACTTTGTTCAAGGAACCAAAAGCCACCATAGATACATCACCAGACTAAATAGAGATGTGGAATCAAGAAGTACAGGGAGCCATAATTTATTAAGAATTATAGCCCTGTCCTAATCCAGATTCATGCTAATCCCTGTGAAATGTTTCATATCCATATCCTGCACATGTACTTATTGGTATACTTTTCTAAAACTGTAAACTTGGCTCATCACTATTTTTCAGGAGCTTACCTTGGGGAATCTTCTGGTGCAGTTCTTGCTGATCCAAGGAAAGCACTTCACTTTCATGCAGCCCCTGTCTTTTTCTCAGCAAGAGCCCTTTTGGCAACATGTTATATCTTTCCTTGTGCTTAGTGTGTTTTATTGTTTGTTTTTAAATCACTTTATTAAGGGCTAATACAACTCTTTTTTCCCCATCTTTTTAAAATCATTTTTTAACATTTTATTAGGGACTCATAGAACTCTTATCACAATCCATACATATTTATACATCAATTGTATAAAGCACATCTGTACATGCTTTTCCCTAATCATTTTCAAGGCATTTGCTCTCCACTTAAGCCCTTTGCATCAAGTCCTCTTTTTTCCCCTCCCTCACCGCTCCCCCCTCCTTCATGAGCCCTTGATAATTTATATATTATTATTTTGTCATATCTTACACTGTCTGATGTCTCCCTTCCTACTTTCCAACCCACTTTTTAGCTGCTCATACAACTTTTATCAAAATCCATACATACATCAATTGTTTAAAGCACATTTGTACATTCATTGCCCTCAAAATTCTCAAAACATTTGCTCTCCACTTAAACCCCTGGCATCAGCTCATTTTCCCCTCCCTCACCGCTCCCCACTCCCACATAAACCCTTGATAATTCATAAATTATTATTTTGTCATATCTTACACTGTCTGATGTCTCTCTTCACCCAATTTTCTGTTGTCCATCTCCCAAGGAGGAGGTTGTATGTAGATCCTTGTAATCGGTTCCTCCTTTCCACCCCACCCTGTCTCCACCATCCTGATATCGTCACTCTCACCACTGGTCCTAAAGGGATCATTTGCCTTGGATTCCCTGTGTTTCAGTTCCTCTCTGTACCAGTGTATATCCTCTGTTCTAGCCAGATTTGTAAGGTAAAATTGGGATCATGATGGTGGTCAGAAGAAGCATTTAGGAACTAGAGGAAAGTTTTATGTTTTATCTTTGCTACACTGCACCCTGACTGGCTTGTCTCCTCCCCGTGACCCTTCTATAAGGGGATGTCCAATTACCTACAGAAGGGCTTTGGGTCTCCACTCTGCATTTCCCCTCATTCTCAATGATATGATTTTGTTCTTATGATGCCTGATAACTGATCCCTTCTATACCTTATGATAGCACAGGCTGGTGCACTTCTTCCATGTGTGCTTTGTTGCTTCTGAGCTAGATGGTCGCTTGTTTACCTTTAAGCCTTTACGAACCCAGACGCTATATCTTTTGATAACCGGGCACCATCAGCTTTCTTCGCCACATTTCCTTATGCACCTATTTGTCTTCAGTGATCCTATCAGGTAGGTGAGCACACATTGTA
This sequence comes from Tenrec ecaudatus, assembly GCF_050624435.1. NCBI lineage: Eukaryota > Metazoa > Chordata > Mammalia > Afrosoricida > Tenrecidae > Tenrec > Tenrec ecaudatus. The sequence continues at coordinate 66,036 of NW_027458698.1, forward strand.
TGATTTTTATATTCTTTGAAGCCTGATAACTGATCCCTTCAACACCTCATGATTGCACAGGCTTATGTGCTTCTTTCATGTGGGCTTTGTTGCTTCTGAGCCAGATGGCCACTTGTCTACCTTCAAGCCTTTAAGACCCCTGACGCTGGATCTTTTGATAGCCGGGCAACATCAGCTTTCTTCACCAATTTTGCTTATTCACCCGCTTTGTCTTCAGTGATTGTGTCAGGAATCAGTGATTGTGTCGGGAAGGTGAGCATCATAGAATGCCAGTGTAATAGAACAAAGTATTGTTGTATTGAGGGAGTACTTGAGTGGAGACCCAATTTCCACTTGCTACCTTAATACTAAACCTATAATATATGCACATAGATCCATTTCCCCATCCTTATATATAAATATATTTACATGCCTTTAGTTAGACCTCTATAAATGTCCTTTGCCTCCTAGCTCTTTCCTGTATTTCCTTTGACTTTATTCTTATCCCAGTATCATGCTCATTCTTCCTTTAGGTTTCAGTAATTCCTCTTGGTTACATTACCCTTTATCGTGCACCCCAGGCGTCTGTACACCCTCCTCACCACTGATTTGGATCACTTGTTGTTCCCTTGTCCCTGGGTTTGTTAAGACCCCTACATTTCCCCTCGCCTCCCCCTCTCCCATGTTCCCCTGGAACTGTCGGTCCCATTGTTTTCTGCTCCAGATTGTTCACCCAGCCTATCTCATTTAGACAGACCTGCGGAAATAATCACATGCACAAAAACAAGACAGAGCAAAACCAAGCAACAAAAAAATAAAACAACAACAACACCACCAAGAAGCCAAGGACAAAAAACAAAACACAACTACAAGAAAGAAAAGCTTGTAGGTAGTTCAAGAACTGTTTTTTGGCCTTTAGGAGTGTATTCTGGTTGAGTCTGATGGGGCACCAAGCCCTAATTTTGGTATTCCCTGGGGGCTTTGTTGCTCTGTTCCCCTTACTGTTCTGTTGCATGCCCTTAGCGTTTTGCCTCAGTGTGGTAGGATCAGATCGGGTGGAATTTCCACACTGTGTCTCCAGTGTTGTCCCCTGTAGGGCTCTGGGTCAGTGAGGGATGTCGTGTATCATAGGGGCGCAGGCCATAAGGTCTTTGGTGAGGGTTAGCTGCTCTGAGCGGGAATTGGCATCCATCTTAAAGGGGCATTTTGAACCTATTTCTGAGGTGTGGTCTTGCAAGCATGCCCTCAGGGGCAATCATGGACCCAGGAAAAATGGCTGACCCCTTCTAGGAAATAGCTTCTCTATCTCTCTCTCTCACTCTCTGTCTCCCTCTGTCTCTGTCTGTCTCTCTCTATCATATATATATACATATATATACATATATATACATATATATATATATATATATATATATATAATAGGTTACCACCTGTAGCCATAATTTCCTGTTTTAGTGTCATTTGCTTGTATACTTAGGCATTTATATCTTATGGACCAGGGGGATTATATTCTGGTAAAATCCTTATGAATCCTTATGGTTCCCATGTTCCTCTTAGTCTCTATGAGGTTTCACCAGTAACTTGTATAATAGGAAATCATATATATTTCCAAATATTATAATTGCCCACTACTTTCCTCAGGACAGTGTATCTGCCCCTCAGTTATCATTCCAGTAGGTGGATACACAAGAGGGCACATTACTCTGCTGATGAAAACCAACCTAGGACAACCCTCCACTCTAGGAGAGAGGTCACAGGCATGGGCTGCCCAGGTCCCTTCATTCACCAAACAGCTATGATTATACTCAACTAACAGTGGAGTTTGCTGACCTGAGATTCCCTTGTTTCAATCACAGTAATGAAAACAATATGATAAACAATGGATATGAGGCTGGGTTCCTGGGCAGGATGTCTTTACGTTTGCAGATGTCTAGGGCAAAGTGCAGCTGGTAGAGTCTGAGTGAGACATGAGGCAGGCAAGGGCCTCTCTCAGACTCTGTTGACCTGTCTCCGCATTCACCACCAACAATTTTGACACGAGCGTCATTGGCCAGTGCCGGGGAGGGCTTGCAGTGTCTCTCAGTTACTGGTACTAAATCCTATATACACTTGATGCATGGTTGAATTGCAGTCACCAGAGACAATGACAAGAACATCCTCCATATTCAAATGGTCAGGCTGAAAGTGAAGCATACACACTTGGATCAGAGTAACAAAGCAGCAGGAAAGGGCATCATTAAGCATCTGTATGCAAACCTCCCTACAGGGAGAGACTGGACTTCAGTGAGTGCTCAGGACCCTCAGCCCCAGGACTCAGTTAAAGAAGACAGAGCAGAGAGGAGTTAAAAGCTGGCTTTCTGCAGTGTCCGGGGCTTCCTCTCTATCTTACCATTTATCTTGACGACTTCTCTGGAAGTGTGGGTTTGTATCAAACATTGAATTTGAAACATTTCATTGTAATATGAGGAAATGTCCTTTAACTTCCAAAGAGCAGAAAGCCACACATGAAGGCACATCATGCAGAGGGGAAAAGGCAAACCTGAAGGATTTGTCAGCCCTGATGCAAACCCCTCCCCAGTAACTGGTATTTGGGAGGAGAGGATATAGGATGGTTAAAATTTCTCTAAAATTTACTCAGTCTAGGATAGACCAGCAAAAGCATAATGGGATCCTCAAGCCACATTTGCTCATCACAGCTGTTATATAGGTCTAAAAACTAACCTTCCTAAGTCCTGCTGCCATCCTCAGCCGGTGACTGACAGTCAGGACAGAAGAGGGGATGGGCTTCAGAGGACATATTTGTGTCTCCTGGAGTAGTGTGCTCCTGTTTTTGAAGCAAGGATAGATGCTTTTTCTTGAGTAAAACTCTTCTGTACGGTTTCCCTTGTGGTGTTGATTGAATAGCCCGCCAAGGTACTTATAATAGGTCAGGTTTTATATAGGATATTAATTTAAATAACTTTATTTTCTAATTTTATTTAAATAGAAATGAAAATCAATAAAGTTCAATGCAACTTTCGCTTTATCTAATGAATTTCAGGAGACACTCAGGCACCATGTTGTGAGGAAGTTCCATCCAAAGGAGAGATCCAGGTTCTAGAATAAGGTCCAGGCCCTCAGTCCTGTATGCATTCCTAGTTTAAGCCAGGGAAGCTTGTCAGACTTAAGACAAAGCCATCTTGGAAGAAGAGACTTCATCCTGCTGGTGAGATTTTCAGTCGGACACTAGATAAGACCTGGAATGGGACCTTCTTCTCCATGCCATCTTTTAGTCATAGAGTCAGAAATTAAAAAGAAAGCAAACAATAAAACTAGATATAATTTTAACCCACAATGTTTTATTCTTGTTTACCAATTAACAGAACACAACTTGAGAAAAATGGATTGGATTTTCCCTGGAGTCATATTTTCTATCATTTCCACATATCAGAATATTGAGGTACTTAGTTCACCTTGATTAAATGACTGACAAATCTCATCCCGTGGTTGGGACACTGGAAAACAATTTCTGTTCATCTGAGTTTAGAGCTCCAAATATTGGTCCTTCATAGTTCAGTGAGTATTCATGAGTTCATTCAGGATAAGTTTAGTAGATCTCATGGGGAAGTTATGTACAGAGGGATAATGTCAATAGATGGGACAGAATAAGTCCCAGACCAACCACAGTCATGAAGTGACCATGGCAGTCACATTCAGACAGGAAGGTGACTTGGACTCATGTGCAGCTACGTCACAGTGTGGAATTTACACTGTTCAGCTAACAAGCAGCAACAGAGGCTGTGAGTATAGAGTTGGCTGAAATGACAACGATTAGGTGATAACGGAACTAACTCAATGATCTCTAAGTGATCATGTCAGTGTCCTGTGCTTGTATACTTGGATATTGGTGAAATCTATGATTCTTTGTTGCAAAGCGGTGACTGATTCCCCTCTGAAAATTCTGGGCCAGAAAATTCCCCTCTGAAAATTCTGGGCTGTAACATTATTCTTGAATTTTCATGGTGCTTAAATATATATACCTATGTATAAATTTAAAATATTATAACCGATTTGAAGAAAATTAGTGTGGTCAATCCTAATCTAGGGGGAAATAGACTTTTCTTTGAGGGAGAGAAATGAGGAAGGAGTCTGAATGGGAATTGGGTGTTTTAACTGCATGTTTACAGAGAGTGCTATTGCTTCCCAAGTCAATTATATAACAGTTTACAAAATGAGTGAATCTTAGAATCTAGAGAATCAATTCAAGGTTTATATCCCAGAGCAGTTATCAGAGGTCTGTGCCCAGGGTGCAAGTGAAGAGGCTGAATTGGGTTGGCAATGCTCACATTTTAGATGAACCAGATTCCCCTTTGAAAGGGGCATTGAAAACAGTGTCTATGGGGTCCAATAAATTTTAAGGACTGGTTGCCTAGATGGATCTTATTTTAACCCAGAGTTAAAATAAAGCCCAGACTTTGAAGTCACAGAGTTGAAAGTTTTCTTTCATAGAGCCCAAAGTCTCAAGTTGGAAACATCCTCCCTGACTCTATGGATCCTTGAATCTCCTTATTTATATCAAGACTGACCTCTGCTATCAGGAGCTGGGATGTGCTGTCTGTGTTATTTGTAGGAGTGCTGGAGTTGGTGATGACAATGGCCCAAAGAAAACCACTGAAGACGTTGGGGAGGTTGATAAGAAACTGCCAGGGTGTAAAGAAGAAAAGGCATTTGCAGAGCGTGGAGTGATGAAGATACTCTGGTGTCCACCTGATACTTCCAACCCACTATATCCTGTCCTCTCTCTGGGGCACAGAACCTATAGGAGCCCAAGGCAGGGCAGGGGCTATGAGGGGCTGGAAGGAGAGACAGTGAGCTCAGAAAACCTGGGCTTTCCTTTGACCTTTCCCCACATACGTCCTAAGGAGAATGATCTCTCATTATAGACTAACATGCATAAGATTCAAACAAAGAGTTACCCTTCATTTGGGTCCAAGGAAAAGGGGAGTCTGTTCACTATCGTTCTCTGTTTATAAGGTCAGGGCTCCCTGACATGCAAATCGTTCACTAAGCATTTGGTTAAAATTCCACCCTTGAGCACTGAAGACTATCCGTTCTCTTCTGACAGGACTGTGGGTCTCTTGGGAAAGCACCGCTGCAGTCTAAAGATGCCATTGTGATGGGTTCTCCTGTGCCTGGTGACAGTTCCCCAAGGCGAGGGTCTGAGACATCAATGGGGAATCTATAGGGATGATTGTGACTGCGAGTGACTGAAAGAGAACAATTATCTTCATTTACAGGCCTCCTCTCCCAAGTGCAGCTTCAGGACTCAGGCCAAGGACTGGTGAAACCCTCCCAGAAGCTGTCCCCCACGTGTACTGTCTCTGGTTTCTCCATCACAAGCAGTGATTACAGCTGGAACTCGATCCGCCAGAACCTTGGGGAAGGGCTGCAGTGGATGGAAGAGATATATTACAATGGTGGTACATATTATAACCCGTCCTTCCCAAGCCGACTCTCCATCACCAGAGACACATCGAAGAATCAGTTCTCCCTGCAGCTGAGCTCCCTGACTACTGAGGACATGGCCTTGTATTACTGTGCAAGGGGCACAGTGAGGTGAAGCCAGTATGAGCCCCAAACACAAACCTCCCCTGCAGGGAAGACATTGAGCAGCAGGGGGCGCGCAGGACCCACTGAGCACAGACACACAGCCCTAGACAGGCACAGATGGATGACAGGGATTTCCTGTTGGAACTAAGGCTTCCTTTCATGTGTCTCTGACGCCCCAAGGACAGGTTATAATAATATTAATAATAATAATAATCTTCTTCTTCTTCTTCTTCCTCCTCCTCCTCCTCCTCCTCCTCCTCCTTCTCCTCCTCTAAATTTTCTCCTCGCTGCAGACTTTGAAGGAGGGACTAACATTCTCTGCTTGCAAAACAAATTAATTTGATTCTGAGCCTTCATGATCATCCTATCTGACCTGTTTCCTTCTTGAGAAACAGAGTATCACAGCATTTTCATCCTGTTACTCAAAATCTGATGACAATGAAATACAGGCAGGTACAGATTCATGCGTGTAATGCATGGTTTTAACAGTCCTGAGCTCATTGCTCTACTGCAGCCCAGGGTCAGGTGTCTCACAAGGTGTCTCTCTGCATCGCTCCCTCTGCACTGTGGGTCGTGATTGACTATTCTTCTCTGAGAAAATAATTTCGGTGACTCTGGGGCCTAAACTTGTGATATTTTCTTAGTGATGCAGCAAGCATCACCATTGGCTCCCTTGATGCAGAAACAAGGGTTCTAGGCACAGAAGGGTCCCTGACACTGGGAACAGGTGAATTGAATGACCTGCCTGGTCGGTGGAGTCATTCGTCAGGTCATTCACCGGAGTCACGATGAAGGGAACTCACAGTTGAAGGACAGCTTTGATTCCAAAAAACAGCAATTGTGTCCCAAGTGGATGAAATCACAGACTAATAGCTCAGAATGCTCTTTAGAATTGAGAACAGGGAAGATTTCACACACATTTTGCACATGTGTTCAGGAGGACCACTCTGTGTAGAGTGTCAGCAAGATGGAGAAATACCCTGAATTAGATGCGCACCCAGAGTGGCTGCAAAAAGGGTCTCAAAGTTAGCATCAAGAGGGGATGGTTCAAACTTACAAGTTTATGTATTTGTTCTATAGTATACACAGCCATTATCAGCAAAACTGACTCAAAAGCACTTAACAACTTGTCTGATGAAGTGAGGTGCAGAAAATTTGAGTTTAATTTTGGTCAGCCAGTTGTAATTACCAAAAAGATATATATTATTCTAGTTTTAAAAATTCAGAAACTGTTAAAATTATAACATTTAAAATTAAATAAATATATCATTCCTAATTAATTTACAATTACATGGCTATTAAACAATCCGGGGAAAGAGTAATAAATAAATAATAAATGATATATACAAATAAAGATCATGTAAATATCCACTTTCCCAGGTAGTGTAGTGGATTTTACATTTGGTATGCTAATGGCTAGGTTGGCAGTTGAAAACCACTAGCCAGCCCAAAGGAGAAAGTTGAGACTCTAAAACAATTTACAAGTACTGGAAATCATACAATCCAAATCCATGGAGGGGAAAGTATGAGAGCTTGAATTGTGACATTCTGGTGTGCAGAAGACTGTGGCGACAGTGGAAGCTCAAAATCCACTTACAGGAGCTACACAGGGAATAAGCTTCTTGTGATTTCCCTCTAATCATACTTGAAAAATGGGAATAACCTGGTGATCAGAGTATTGTCTATAGAAGATTAAAATGATAAATCTGACTTGAATGGTTAAAAACGTATCATTTGATATCATTTTTTATATAATCTGTGCTTGTCTGGTTTTTAATATTTCTCTGTGTTTTTTCCATATAGAAGTTATTGTTTTATTTTGTCATTGTTGGTAGCCTTTTTGACTCCTTGTTATGTCTCTATGTTTTTCAATTTATGAAAGCATAATGGGCGAAACTACAGAGCCAATAACTAGAATAAGGGTTCCTGGGTCTATGGCATGGTAGGTGGGGAATAAAGGGGAATTGATATAAAGGAGTTCAGGAAGGCAGGAAATACTTTGAAATTGATTGTGATAGTGATTGTTCAACACTGCTTGATATGATTGAACTATAGAGTGGTATGATGAATGGATTAGGTCCTAATAAAATCTTTTAAAAATGTTAAGAGATCTTAATTCTTGAATAAATGTTTTAAAATATTTTTATTCCAATACTTTAAAATAATTTTTATAACATTATGTTGTACATGAAAAAGAAATCTAACATTGATATATTATATTACATATTTCATAATAAAATTTTCAATTAAAAAAAGATTTACAGGGTCTTAATCTCTTAGGAGCAGTTATACTATGTCCTAGAGGGTTACTATGGCTAAGAATTCATTTGGTTTTTGTTGGTTATGAATATCGAATTTCTTAATTTGTAACCTATTTTTGGTAGTTATCTCCATTAGTTTGTTTTCTATGTAATCTGTGTTTTGTTTGATCATTTTTAATAAACTTATCAGGAACTGCTATATTTTGCCATTATCCTGGCATCCATCGAATTTCCGATTTGTTTTTATTTTAATTATGTTATATTTTTCTGTGACATCATTTATTATATTATTTATAATATCTTTATTAACTTATTAAGGGTTTTCATTTCAGTTCAGTTCATATATGTATTTTATGGTTTGTGTTTCAGTTTAAAAGGTAGATTTATAAGAATAAACTTATTATTCCTTCCAGTTGTATTTTCCCTTCTTTTGCAGTGTAAGGTCGTCCCAACAGCAAATTTCTGTTAAACCAATGTCTGAGATCACCAGCAAAAGCAAAGCTTACACACAGACATTGGATGCAGCAGCAGTTTGCTCACACAGGGAAGAACAGAGCCGGCTCATCATCAGGAGTGGGAACCGTCCCCACAACCAGCGGTTTCACTCTGGGACCTGGGCAGGGATGGTGGTTTGCACACATCAATTTTTTGTGCTGCAGTTGAGGAACTGTACTCTCTTCATCAGAGCAGGTCTTCTCTCAGCACCCATTAAGGGCAACCAGCGATATCTTGCAGTTCTTCTCTGGCACCTTGCAGGGAAGAGTTGGAAGCAACATGTGAGGAAGATCATGGCTGGTCGTCTATCGGCATCTAGCAAGGCAGATCAGAGCAGGTCTTCTGTCAGCATCGTGCAAGGCTGATGGAAGCATCGTGAAAGGAAGATCAGGGCAGGTCTTCTCGCTGCACCTGTTAATGGCAACAAGGGATATCTTGCAAGGCACACAAGAGCAGTTCTTCTCTGGTAACTTGCAGGGAAGAGCTGGAGCAACTTGCGAGCAATATCATGACTGGTCATCTATTGGTATCTTGCAAGGCAGATCAGGGAAGATCATAGTAGGCCTTCTTTGAGCACCGTTAAGATATATGAAAGACATCTTGAAAGACAGCTTAGAGCAGGTTCTCCCGGCATCTTGCAAGGAAGATTAGCGGCCTGTTACTAGGATCACCATAGTAGGTCTTCTCTCACCATCATGTATGGCGGAGTGAAAGCATCATTCAAGGAAGATGTGGCCAGGTCTTCTCCCAGCATCTCGAAAGAGAGTTCACAGGAAGTTCCCCGAGCATCTTGCAAGGAAGATTAGCGACGTCTTATTAGGAGCACCATATTAGATCTTCTGTCACCATCTTGCATGGCAGATCGACTGGATTTTTCAAGGAAGATCTGGGCAGGTTTTCCTCCATCATCTTGATAGATAGATCAGCAATTTTGCAAGGCAGATCAGAGCAGGTCTTCTATCAGCATTTTGCAGGGAAGATCAGTGGCGTTTTCAAGGAAGGGTACATCACAGTGATCCCATCTCACAAGTAAGATCCTATCATCTCTGAGTTAGGGAGTGGTACGGGGAATAATTTTCAGAGAGGGTACTGTGCATAATAGCTTTGCAGGTCATCTCATGCAGCAGCTGCTTCTAGGTCTATATTATTGGCATGTTGTGCCTACCACCGGATTATGCTCTGTCTTTTGCACCACCTGAGTTTCTGTGTATGCCTGCCGGTTAGGGACCTGCATGGTCATCAGTCATCTGTCTTACTCAGGTTTACACAACACACACACACACTCACACAGGAGTTAACATTTAGACTTGCACAGCAAGAAAATCACAAGTGTCTTTAAATAACATTCTTCAATGTAAAAATCTGATTATAAAATTAATAATGAAAGAAAATCCTGAAACGTGAGAAATGAAACAAGGCCCAGAATTATTGCAGCCTAGGAGGAGGTGAATTTGTTAGCCATTGAGTAGCCTGAGGTGGTTGACAGCCAGTGCAGCTCTTATGAGCAGCTCCAATTTGAGAAACATTTGTAAATTGGCACATCAGAAGGTTCCACAGTGTTTGCCTGACCTAGGCCACTGGTTGACTCACTTCCAAGGTGTTTGGTAAATCCTACGCTACACAGAGACTCTTGTATGATGTGCTAGCACACGCACACACTCACACACACACAGACTCACAGCAGTCATCATTTGTGCACACCCAACAAGAACATCTGTCAGTATCTTTAAAATACATTATTCTATATATAAACCCAATGTTAAAATTTAACAGTTACAAAAATCAGATAACGGATTTCAGCAATGAAAGATGGACTCATACTATCCCGCAATAAGATGAGTTGAAGTTTTTAACCAGAGAGGAGCCAAGTCTGGTCGACCGCATGCCGACCTCCTTATGAGCAGGGTGAGTTTGACAAACATGCGTATATAAGCACATGAGAAGTCACCCCAGTGTTTGCCTGGCCTAGACCACTGGTGACAGACTGTCGGGGTGTTTGGTAAAACCCATGCTACGCAAGCAGCCGTATATGATGTGCAAGCACACACACACACACACACACACATTCAGGGCCACCCAAACATGTCTCTCTAAGGGTGTAGCATTCTGCGTATGCCAGGGTCTTGATGTACAATTATCAAATATAGATAAAAGTCCCATTTTTCCTACAAATCTTTTGAAGCAAACACAAGATGAGAAAAAAGTGTTGTGAACCCTATACCTACCTATCCAAATTTTTCCAGAGAGGAGGAGGAAGAATTATTTCACCCACATATGCGACTCCTGATGGCTGAACTGTGTTCAGACCTTTTGAAGGCAGAGAGGGATGTGCATATATGGACGTCTCCGTCAGGTTTCCCTCAGCATCTTACAAGGATGATCAGTAGTCACATCCAAGGGAGATCAGACCAGATCTGCTATCTTGCCAAGCAGATCAGTGATGTCTTGCAAGGTTGATTGGCACAGGTCTTCTATCAGCATCTTCTATGGAGACTCTGCAATATCTTGGTAGGTAGATTAGACCAGGTCTCCTCCCAGCATCTTGCAAGGAATATCTGGCACGTCTTGGCAAGAAAGACGAGAGAAGCTCTCCTATCAGCATCTTCCAAGGAAGATCAGCAGCATTTTGCAAGGAAGACCAGAGCAGGTCTTCTATATGGCAAACATGATGATCCACATGTGCAAGGAAGATCCGAGCACGTCTTCCATCACCATCTTGCAAGGCAGATCACGTCGTCCATCACCATCTTGCAAGGCAGACCTGTTGCAAGAAGATCGCAACAGGTCCTATCTCGGCACGATTTAAGGAAGACGGGGGATATTTTGCGTGGAATATCACACCACGTCATCTATCAGCGTGTTCCAAGGAAGATCGGCGACATCTTGCAGGGCAGGTCAGAACAGGTCTTCTGTCAGCGTCTTGCAAGGCAGATCAAAAAAAATCTTGCCAGAAAGATCAGAGCGGGTCTTCCCTCAGCACCTCGAAAGGAAGGCCAGGGGTTACTTGCAAGGAAGATCAGAGCAGATCTTGTATCAGCATCTTGCAAGGAAGATCAGCAATATCTTGCATGGCAGATCAGAAGGCCAGGCACATCTTGCAAGGAAGATCAGAAAGATGTTGCACGACAGATCAGAAGCCCAGGCATATCTTGCAAGGAAGATCAGAGCAAGTGTTGTATCCGCCTCTTGGTAAGAAGATCGGTAAAATCTGGCGTGGCAGATCAGAGCAGGTCTTCTGTCAGCATCTTGCAAGACAGGTCAACAAAATCTTGCCAGAAAGATCAGGGCGGGTTTTCCCTCAGCATCTCTAAAGGAAGTCCAGGGATAACTTGCATGGAAGATCAGAGCAGGTCTTGTCTCAGCACCTGTTAAGGGCGGCCAGAGATATCTTGCCAGGCAGTTCACAGCAGTTTTTCATGGGCAACCTGCAGGGAAGAGCTGCAGCAACTTGGGAGGAATATCATGTCTGGTCTTCTATCAGCATCTTGCAGGGCAGATCAGGGAAGATCAGAGTAGGCCTTCTACAAGCACCCTTAAGAAATATGAAGGTCATCTTGAAAGACAATTCAGAGCAGCTTCTTCCGGCATCTTGCAAGGGAGATCATGGCAAGTCTTCTATCAGTGTCTTGCAAGGCAGATCAGGGAAGATCAGAGTAGGACTTCTTTCAGCACCATTAAGAAATATGAAAGACATCTCGAAAGAGAGTTCAGAGGAAGTTCTCCCAGCATCTTGCAAGGAAGATTAGCGACCTCTTACTAGGAACACCATATTAGGTCTTTTGTCACTATCCTGCATGGCAGATCGATGGCATCTTTCAAGGAAGATCTGGGCAGGTCTTCTCCCAGCATCTTGTTAGATAGATCAGCAGTTTTGCAAGGCAGATCAGAGCAGGTCTTCTATCAGCATTTTGCAGGGAAGATCAGTGGCGTTTTCAAGGAAGGGCACATCAGATTGATCCCATCTCACAAGGAAGATCCTATCATCTGTGGGTTAGGGAGTGGTGCTGCAAACATTTTCCAGAAAGGGTACTGTGTGAAGTAGCTTTGCAGGTCATCTCATGCAGCAGCTGGTTCTAGGACTGTATTATCAGCACGTTGTGCCTACCATCAGATTTGGCTTTGTTTTTTGTTGTGTTTTTTTTACCACCTGTATTTCTATGTCTGCCTGTCGGTACAGCCCTGCCTGGCCGTCAGTCATCTGTCTCACTCAGGATTACAGCATACAATCACACACACACACACACACACACACACACACACACACACACACACCAGTTAACATTTGGAATTTCACGGCAAGATAATCGGCCAATTTCTTTAAATAACATTCTTCAACATAAAAATCTGATTTTATAATTAATAATTAAAGAAAATCGTGAGACATGTGAGATATGAAACCGACCCAGAATTATTGCACAGCAGGAGGAGGTGAATTTGTTAGCCATTGAGTAGCCTGAGTTGTTTGACAGCCTGCACTGCTCCTAGGAGCAGCACCAATTTGATAAAGACATGTAAATTGGCATATCAGAAGGTACCACAGTGTTTGCGTGACCTAGACTGACTTCCAAGGTGTTTGGTAAATCCTACGCTACACAAAGACTCTTTTGTGATGTGCAATCCCATGCACACACTCACACAAACACACACATACACACGCACAGGAGTCAACATTGCATACATCCAACAGGAACATCCAGCAGGATCTTTAAAAAACATTATTCTGCATATAAACCCGATGTTAAAATTAATAATTAAAAAATCATGAAACTTTTGAACAATGAAAGAGCACCCATAATATTCCGCAGTAAGAAGAGGTGAACTTTTTCACCAGAGAGGAGCCAGAGCAGGTCGACAGCATGCAGAACTCCTTATGAGCAGGGTGAGTTTGACAAACATATGTAAATAAGCACATGAGAATGTACCACATTGGTTGCATGACCTACACCACTGGTTGACAGACTCTTGAGGTGTTTGCTAAAACCCATGCTACGCAAACAACCCTATATGATGTGCAAGCACACACACACATTAAGGGCCCCCCCACACATGTCTCTCTAAGGGCGTAGCATTCTGCTTATGCCAGGGTCTTGTTGTGCAATATTGAAATATTGATAAAAGTCCTATTTTTCCCACAAACCTTTTGAAGCAAACCTAAAAGAGTAAAAGGAGAAGTGAACCCTATCCATACATACCCAAAATTTTCCAGAGAGTAGGAGCGATAATTTTTCACCCACCTGTAGGCCTTCTGAAGCCTGAACTGGGCTCAGACACGTTGAAGAAGGAGATGCATGCGCACTTGGGAACATCTCCCTCAGGTTGCCCTCAGCATCTTACAAGGATGATCAGTAGCCACATCCAAGGGAGATCAGAGCAGGTCTGCTATCTTGCCACGCATATCATTGATGTCTTGCAAGGTTGATTAGTGCAGGTCTTCTATCAGCATCTTCTATGGAGAAACTGCAATATCTTGGTAGGTAGATTAGACCAGGTCTCCTCCCAGCATCTTGCAAGGAATATCAGTCACATTTGGCCAGGAAAACCAGGGAAGCTCTCCTATCAGCATTTTCCAAGGAAGATCAGCAGCATTTTGCAAGCAAGGCCAGCACAGGTCTTCTATATGGCAAACATGATGATCCACATCTGCAAGGAAGATCCGAGCACGTCTTCCATCACCTTCTTGCAAGGCAGATCAGAAGCGTGTTGCAAGAAGATTGGAACAAGTCTTATCTCAGCACGATTTAAGGAAGACGAGGGATATTTTGCATGGACTATCAAACCAGGTTATCTCTCAGCATCTTCCAATGAAGATCGGCGACATCTTGCAAGGCAAGTCAGAGCAGGTCTTCTGTCAGCATCTTACAAGGCAGATCAGCAAAATCTTGCCAGAAAGATCAGAGCGGGTCTTTCCTCAGCACAACTAAAGCAAGATTATGGATTCCTTGCGAGGAAGATCAGAGCAGGTCTTGTATCAGCATCTTGCAAGGAAAATCAGCAATATCTTGCATCGCAAATCAGAAGGCCAGGCACATCTTGCAAGGAAGTTCAGCAAAATGATGCATGAAAAATCAGAATCCCAGGCATATCTTGCAAGGAAGGTCCAAGCAAGTATTGTATCAGCATCTTGGTAAGAAATCTGCAAAATGTTGCATGGCAGATATTACTAGGTTTTCTATCAGCATCTAGCAAGGCAGATATGAAGCATCCTGAAAGGAAGATCAGAGCAGGTCTTCTCTCAGCACCTGTTAAGGAAGACCAGGGATATCTTCCAAGGAAGATCAGCACAAACTTGCAAGGCAGAACAGAGCAGGTTGGTTCTGGCAACTTGCAGGGAACAGCTGCAACATTTTGCACGGTAAATCATGGCAGATCTTCTATCAGCATCTTGCAAGGCAGATCAGGGAATATCAGAATGGGCCTTCTCTCATCATCATTAAGAGATATCAGCGACATCTTGAAAAAGTGATCACAGTAGGTTCTTCCAGCATTTTGCAAAGAAGATTAGCGACCTGTTATGGAACACCATAGTAGGTCTTTTTTTACCATCTTGAGTGCCAGATTGATGACGTATTTCAAGCCAGATCTGGGCAGGTCTTCTCCCACCATCTTGATAGATAGATCTGCAAAATTTTGCAAGGCAGATCAGAGTATGTCTTCTATCAGAATTTTGCAGGGAAATCAGTGGTGTTTTCAGGGAAGGGCACATCAGATTGATCCCACTCACAAAATAGATCCTCCCCTCTGTGCATTGGGAGTCGTGCTGGGAACAATTTTCTGGAAGAGTACTGCGCGAAAAAGCTTTCCAGGTCATCTCATGCAGCAGCTGCTTCTAGGTCTATATTATTGGCATGTTGTGCCTACCACCGGATTATGCTGTTTTTTCTTTGGACCATCTGAGTTTGTGTGTCTGCCTGTCAGTTATGCCCTGCCTGGCCATGACTCCTCTGTCTAACTCAGGTTTAGACCAGACACACATACACACACACCCACACGGGTCAACATTTGGACTTGCACGACACGTTAATTGGCCAGTATTTTTAAATAACATTCTTCAAAATAAAAATCTGATATTAAAAATAATTTTAAAATTAATGATCTTTCAACAAAGATCAGAGCGGGTCTCCTCACAGCATTTTCCAAGGAATATCTTCCACATCTTTGTAAGAATGACCAGAGCAGGTCTTCTAATAGCTTCTTTGAAGAAGATCAGCAGCATCTTGCACGAAATATCATTGCAGGTCTTCTATATTGCAAAGCAGATCAGCGACATCTTGGCAAGGAAGACCAGAGCAGGTCTTCTATCAGCACCCTTTAAGGAAGACCAGCGATATCTTGTAAGGAAGATCATTGCAGGTCTCAATCAATTTCTTGCAAGGAAGTTCAGCAAAATCTTGCAAGGTAGAGCAGAACAGATCTCCTCTCACAATTTGCAAGGAAGACCAGCAACATCTTGCCAGGAAGATCAGAGCAGTCCTCTATCAGCATCTTCCAAAAAAGATCCGTGAAGCTCAGACCAGGTCTTCTATCAGCACCTTTTAAAAAGAGTATCAGCAACATATTGTAAGACAGATAAGAGAATGTTTTCCCACCATCTTGCAAGGAAACTTAATAACATCTTGCAAGAAATACTTTTGTCAGGTCTTCTGTCACCATCTTACAAGTCAGATAATCGATATCTTTCAAGGAAGATCTGGGCAGGTTTCCCCCCTGCATCTTGTAATTAAGATCAACATCTTGCAAGGCAGATCAGAGCAGGTCTCTGTCAGCATTTTGCAAGGAAGACAATGGCCTATAAAGAATTGGGTATTTGAAGACCAAATTAACAATTTGAATGATTACATCAAAGACTTTATAGCAGTGTGTAGTATAAACACTTTCTTAGTATAACCAATTCATTAAGCTAGAGTGACATGATAACTGCAGCATTTCATTTCAACATTACAATTTTGAGGATGTCCACGGATTTTCCAGTATTTCCTCCATTTTCATATAGGCTAACTATGAGTCAGTGCTGAGGGTATGTAGGATTCTGGACCAATTCCATATCTCTTAACAACATGAACAGCCTAAAACACCTTGTCAATAACAGACATTTTATGATTCATAAATAGAATTCATGAATTATATAAAAAATTATTCTCACCACCAGAATGCAAATCTTCCTACACAATTCTTAGTATGTTAGACGCCTCTATTCTAATGTGAAAATACTATGACGGTCTCTTATTTAGCTCTATGTTATCTCCCTGGGCTTGTAGTTGAACCACACTTATGTCACACCTTGTAGTCATCTCAGCAACACCAACAACAGCATTCTAAAAGAAATGCCTTTTCCTTAAATGTCAGAGAATTTTACTAGAAAGTGAAACAAAACAAATACAAATGCAAACCCAAGAAGCTTAAAAGGAAGAATTTACCATAATTTAAAAAATTCTTTAAATCCTCCAAAATAAATACAACACAAGGTGTCAATTTCCCTCTTGAATAAATGTGAAATTAAACTTGGAACCCCCAATAACACAAAGAGTTACAATGTTTAGCAGCTAACTGAGAAGATGGTTCCTTTCTCCTCAGAGACACTTTAACAGATAGATCTGGTGGCTGACTTTTGAAAAAAAATAACCTTTGAAAACACTATGAGGCACAATTCTCAGACAAACATGGGCCACTGTAAACTAAACACAACCAAATATCAAATGTTCTTGAACAGCTCTGGAAACTTAGAATATGAAGACTGTCTTTAACAAGCAAAAGATGTCCTGTGAGTTTGTCACTAGAACAACCAGGGGCAGCGAGATGAAGAGCCAGGACTCCACCATGACTTTCACTGTCTCCCTCTATCTCCAGGCAACAGCTGCCATGAACAACAGTGGGAAAATTCTATGGACAGCCGCTCCAGAGGGGCAATGGATGAAGCCTCATGTTGCAACATAACTCTGGATGGGAAGCTCCAAGATGCTGAGTGGGTCCCTGTGCTCATTCTGACGAATCTTCTCCAAAAGGAATCCTGACCCATGAAGGGTACGCTGCATCTGGTCAGACCTTAGGGAAGGCCAAGTGGGTGGGTGACCTCCATTCTCTGAAATCTTCGCCCCCGCACCTTTAGTCACTGACTGTTATTGAATCAGTGCTTCCCCATGAGTGTCAGAGACTGTGCCCTTTACTAAAGAAGCAAGCCTCACTTTTAATCCCATCCCGCCACCATTACACCGTGTCAGAAATGTTTAGAAAAAAATTCTAGTCACACTACTCACCTTTTCAATTCACAGTTGTAGAGGCTTTCAAGGCTCAGATATCATTCTGGACCACTCTCTTGACTCAAGTAGGTGAGTACCAGAGGAATCCAAGATGGGAACGTGGGACGGTAGGCTGCATCCTCCCAGGCTATGCAGAAGGATGAATCCAAGTTATGTAGGAAATATGGCAAGATGCTGTCTCAAGTCTGGAGATGCACAAGTATGGTGAGGCCCTGGACCTGGCCAAATCTGCACAGCTTACAGAGAGAATCCACTTACATTTATACTGGGGGAAACCACACCCACCAGGATAGCACCTCCCACTTCTGGCTGCTGACAGAAAATCTCTTCATGGATGTGATGGCATTACTTGTCACCTAGGCTGACATTATCGTAATCGTTAACCTTCTGAGAATCCTGGCCAAGCAAGCCGATAAAGAACCTAACCCATTACAAAAAACCGACTGTTCCATAAACCCAAGTGATTTCAATAACATTGAAGAACGTGAAAGGGAAGAGGGATGGGCAATACCCTTCCAAAAATGGCATCCAACCAGATGTGTTCAGTGTTGAGCTCTGAAGAAGAGTCCAGCACATTTTCTTAGTTTTTAAGTGTGTTTTGAAGGAATCATCACTAATTGGGGGGTTTTCCGTTTAAAGTGTATTTTCTTATAAATTAGGTGGGTAGAATTCTGTGGCTTATGTTACGTAGCCTATCAGCCATAGGTTAAGCCTCTCTTATTCTGTTGCTTCTGGGGCAAGTTCCTTGTCTGCTTGGACTATCTGTGGGATTAACTTGCTTTAGATAGCACTGTGTATGTGTATGTGTGCTTCAACATTACCTTGGATCTAGGAGGTTCACTGTGTAGGGACTGCTGGTCCACAGAAGAACTCTGATCCAGGTCTCCTTTCTTGCTGTAGTCAGGTCCTACATCTCTCTTTTCAATTCTCTATAATGCTTTCATAGATGAAAGGCTGTGCTGCTATACCTCAGGATAATCCCTTTACCTTTATCTCAGAAAGCTTATGAAGGGAGTAAAGGATTTACCAAACAGCCTGAATCCCTTTACCATGGAATGTCTTCACACATGATACCATCACAACTGATCCATCAGAGTTTCATTTTATATCATCAACATAAAATAAATCAAGCCCAGTAACACTGTGTCCATTCCCCCTCATAGCCAATCATTGGACAGACTAGAATTGCTCCCTAGTTCCCTCAATGCTGTCCATAATAGGATCCCCAAACTACTGGCTCTATTGCATGTCCTACTATCAGGAAAACAGAAAAATCACCCACATCCCTGCAGGCAACTGAAAATGTTTTCATTATATACCATAATCCAGAATAAGAGTAAAAATATTCTCACTGCCATTGCATCAGAGCAGACTAATAACTATTTAGGACAAGGTAGAACTGCCCCTGTGAGTTTTTATGACTGTAATTCTTTCTGGGATTAGAAAAACCACATATTTCTCCTATAAAGTACACGTGGACCATTCCATTTCCACTCAAGAGGAAGTATCAGGTACTTTGATAAAAACTAAAATATGTCTTTATGGGAGCAAACTTCTCACCTTTCTCAATTGGAAACTTGGTGAGTTTGAAGCCACCATCTCTTGATTAATAGACCCACTGAGCATACTACTCGACCAGACTCTAAACCTGACATCATTACGTAATTACTACACTACAAAGAATTATGACCCCAGAAAGTTGATACAGATAATGAACCTCTGCATATAATTAAGATATTTAAACACAATGAGGGCCCCGAATAGGTACTGAGCTTTAAAAGAGATAGAGAGTGAGCAGTACATACCAATCTGTTTGCCCTGTTTATATTGAATACAGCAAGTAAATCCATATCTTCAAAATTCAATATAGATTACACCCAGTTCACCCCAAAAGTAGACTTGTATGCTTTCTGTTACACATGCTCATTATGAAAGAAATAAATACAACACTTGTAAGGCTTTCACAAACAGAAAGTCATTCTCTTCCCATTGGGGTGGGTAGAAAGTTACATTTTATGTGACTGGACCAATACATAGCATAATGAGAATTTTAGAACTTATTGGGATTGTCAATGATTACATCTTGCTTGCATGCACAATAAGTGCCCATGGAAGCAGAAGTCAAGAGATCAAGTGAACCATGACAGTAGATAAATCTGCTTCAAAAGACATCTTGAAAGTGTTGAAAAGCACCCCGCCCCTTCTGCCAGATGCCCCTCCCCTTGCGCCGGCCGCCCCTCCCCCAGCGCCAACTGTAACTTTCGCTCCCTTCAGCGCTGTCCTCTTGGAGCTCCGAGCTGCCCGAAGCCAGCGCAGCCACCGCCCTCTCGCCACCGTCATGATCATCTACCGGGACCTCATCAGCCGAGATGAGCTGTTCTCTGACATGTACAAGATCTGGGAGATCACGGGCGGGCTGTGTCTGGAAGTGGAGGGCACCATGGTCCGCAGGGCCCAAGGCCACATCTATGACGCGCTCATCGGCGGCAACGCGTCCGCCGAAGGCACCGAGGGCGACGGGCCCGAGCACAAGGTGGTCACCGACGTGGACATCGTCATGAACCATCACTTGCAGGAGACCAGCTTCACCAAGGAGGCCTACAAGAGGTACATCAAGGACTACATGAAATCCCTCAAAGGCAAGCTGGAGGAGCGGAAGCCGGAACGCATGAAGCCCTTTATGACCGCCAATTTCAAGAAGTACCAGTTCTTTCAGGGCGAGAACACGATTCCCGACGGCATGGTGGCCCTGCTGGACTACTGCGAGGGCGGCGGGACCCCGTACATGATCTTCTTCAAGGACGGCTTAGAGATGGAGAAGTGCTGACAGTGGGCAACGCACGACTGACCGCCCGACCGCCCCTCCTCCTAGCTGTCTGCGGTCCGCCCACACGACACCAGGACCGAGACAAACGGAACTGATGCCATCATGAGCTCTGCGTCGACTTGTGACCTTGACTTGGAGCGGTGACCTTCATTTTTTGGAGCAGAGGCTTTTTTTTTTTTGTTTAAGAAAAAAACACAAAAAAAATGTCGTGTAGGTTGTCTAAAAATAAAATGCATTTAAACAAAACTAAAATAAAGAGTTGGAAATGCAACCCAAAAAAGTGTTGAAAAGCAAAGATGTTACCTTGAGGATTTTAAAGTATGCCTGCAGAAGCCTTGGAATTTTCTGATTCTTTCTTTTTCCTCAAACCATTTTGAGAACTAATCCAGATATCACATCATTCAATAGTTGTATCTTGTCATGCAAATGACTATCAGTTTCAAACATTTTCTTTTGGCTTATATTTCTTTTTTGTTTGTTTGTTTTTGCTTAAATTTCTTGATAGCAACTCCTCATTATCTCCCACCAGGAACCCTTAATGTAGCTATAGTTTCTATAGAGTCACCCACACTGGGTTCTATATACCAAATATGTATAGAAAGATCCATAACAGTCTCAGAAGGCTGCCAACAATAACAACAACAGTAAAGAAATAAACTCAATTTGGAAACCAAAACCAGAAAGTATTAAAAAACAAGATTAAGGTGAAAGTGTATCAATAGGGAGATCAAATAACAAGTTTTTAACTTTCAAGTCAGATTTTTTATTTCAATCTGCTATAATCATCTCTCTAATACTCTGTCTGATAACCAGGTTATTCCCATCCCTTATTTATGGTCAGAGAGAAATCACCAGAAGCTTATTCCTTGTGTAGAACCCGCAAATGTATTTGGCCTTCAAATGTCATCCACAGCCTTCTCAAAATCAGAGTTAAAAAATTAAACTCTGATACAATTCTCTCCTTAGATTTGAATGTGACTATTGGCAATCCTTTGATCAGCATGTTGGTGTTCTTCTCCATGTGGACTTAGTTGATGTTACACTGAGATGACTGCTTGTTTAAAAACAAAGCTTAAGACCCCAGACACCATTCTTTCTGAGAGCAAGATACCATCTCATTTCTTCACCACACTTTGCTGTAGCACCCACACCTGTGGTTCCTTCAAAAGGGCACATACTGATCAGGGCAATGTCATAAGAACTAATTGTTCTTAGATTGAGCTAGGGTTAAGTGTGACCCCCACATCCACCCCTAACTCTGTGTTTTCTATTCACCTCTTCTCACCTTCCAGATTTTTTTTTACTTTAATGCAGATAACTTTATCAATCATCCCCTTGGAGCATATGATTCTTCTGCTTGTAGTGTCATTGATTTAGGGCATGTAATATATTTAAAACACAATTGAGAAAAGGAAATTAAAGAAGTGTGCAGACAGTATTTTCAATTTCCTGTGACCAAGGAATGTGAAAGTTATACATTCTTCAGTGCATAGAAAGGAAGACTGAAGAAGAATCAAAGTGTTAGAATATAGTAATGGCAGAAAACATTGACAGCACCATGGACTGCCGAAAGTGAAGACAAATCATTCTCAAGGACCAACACCTTGAGTTTCCGGGTAAGGCCATTTGTTATGAGAACTTAGTGCTTATTCTGCTCCCTCATTCCTTGTGTACTTTGAGAAAGTGCATACAAGCTTACTAACACATGTCCTAGCTAACAGATAAAATAAAAGACCGTGCAGGGCATCCATCAGGGTGACATCCAACCAGAGGTGTTAGTCCTTTACTGGATAAAGGGTTGGTATTCCAACCTACATTTGTGACATGGTTTATCACATAAGCTCACCCTGGTGGACTTATACAAATGGAAGACAATATCCATAATATATAAGAAAAATTAACACCCTTCTATTGGCTCTATATTCACTCACATCTCCCATGTACGACTGAGAAGATCTCTTCTCTAGGACTTCCAATGCGCTAAATCTCAATGGTAGCAGTCTCATCTTCTTTGCTAGAGTAATTTGGGATCACAGACCAACAAATAAGCCTTCACACAACAAGGGCTTCAAATTTACAAGGTAGCATGATTGCCAATCTACTGAGTATCACGGCCTGACCAAGCTGACACAGAGAAGACGCACCTCAGGGAAATGAGATTTGCATCAGGGAAAGCATGCCAGAGACCAACTGCAAAGGCAGTGAAGGCAAAAAGATAGAGGGTGAACAAGACCTCAGAATTATGACACCCTGATTATGGTGAGTAAGGCATGGTGAATGTGCTCTGGAATGTCATTCAAACAATGCAAAGCAGACCTGTGTTCAAGCGCTGTCTTTCTGTTTGGAGCCCAGAGTATAACTGTTGATACGACCCCACACAGACCCCTCTCATGGAGTTCATTCAGCACCCTAGATAGCTGCCCCTTTCATGGTTTCTCAGGCTGTAAACGTATCATTGTCCTTCCCAGTGAAGTAACTGGTAGGAGTAGCACACAGACCATGTCCTTAGCTATCAAACGTTTCTGTCAAAGCACCACTAGGGCTAAATTCCCTACTCCACTGGGGTTACCAAAGAAGCATCATGATATAGCTGCCCAAGCACTGAGATGCACTGTGCAACCAGTGACACAACAATAAGGCATCACTGGTGGGAAAGATATGCAAAGCTAAGCTTCAAACATGGTGATATGGGAAATATAAAGAGGGTAACCAGTACATCCTCTCTGGATACCCATTTCTACTGAGTAGAGAAAATCTTCACAGATTCTGAATAGACATAGGAATACACTCATGCCAAATGTAGGACAACCAGAGATATAAATACCAGATGTGGTGCATATACATACATATATACACACATATATATATATATATATATATATAATAAAGCTACTTAAGTATGGAAGTTTATTATTGTTGTGGCATATTACTTCAAATATAGGTAGTATGCAGGGTTGAGGGCTGTGTTGAGGTCATGTGGTGCTGGATCTTTGAGTTAGAGGAGAATAACAGATAACTAAATATTGTTGAGCGGAGATGAAGAAATCTTAATAGATGAGTAGGTACAGAGAATAGGATATATTAGCACAAGGGTAGGGTTTAAGCGATGTTATAATCATAAGTGGTCTTCTGACTAAGTATAATGTTTTTTTTTATAAATTAGAAAAGGGAATTTCAAGAGGTATTCTAGTACTTGATTGTTTATGTGAAAGGGTGTCACTGAGAAAATGAGGGGTGTGTCTTGAGGTAGTGGTGAATGTGGTATAGATAGAGTATATCTAGTAAGTAATCTAAAAGATTAACATATCAATTCCCTATATAGTACATGAAGAGCGCAACAGATCAATGTTACTGTGTTTATAAGAAAGCGACCCCCTTTTTTGGGGGGGGGGCGACACTCTGTTTAGCAGCTTTAAGTGTCAGTGTCACATGGGACATAGTGGAGAGGCATTGGGTTTCTGTGTCACACCAAATAGCCATCATCAATGCAGGGGTCCCAGAAAGGAAATGGAGGTCCAGTAGGAATGGAGGCTTGAGGTTTTAGTGGTGGGGAAAGGGCACTTCTAATCAGGGGGAGGTCATTAAGAGGTAAATGGCAGCACTGGTTAGTTGCCAAGTTGAAGGACTTGCTGTTATATGAAGTTCTGGGTTATCTGGGCGGTGTGGGAGATTAAAGTTTTTAAAAAAGAGAATAAAAATAATATACATTATAGTTATATTCTGACTGAGATTGGTTGAGTTTGCTAAAAGAGTCTTTCAGGCAGCCATGTTTTCCCCTGAAATTCAATCATTTGAAAAGAGTTCTGAGTGGAGAATTTCCTCATCAAAAATATGAATTTAAACGTATGTCTTTTATCTCAGATAAATAAACTTCTTAACCTGATATTTTTGAACTAAGAGAAATGAGCAAATGTCAATAAATTACACACATACACAAAAACCTATACCTGGCATTCACCAGAACATAAAATGACTAAATGAAAAATATACAAATATCAGGAAACTCCCTGAATTAAAAAGATCTGTGATTTGTCCTTCAGGAGACTGGACCTTAATATTTTGAAAGTTTAGGTTGGAGAAACCCCAGGTGATAAAATGGCACCCTCCTCATTAAAAAATAAACTCAATTAACCATGAACTAAGTGGAAGTGAAGATACAAAAATGTTGGGCCGAGATCAGACCTAATAAATTGAAAACAAAATGAAGTCAGGATCTTGAATGAGGAGTCAAGATTCCTGAGTATGCCCAGTTGGATAAGAAATCTTTCATTCCATTGGGGCTCCACTCAAGTTCCCCCTCAATGCAAGAGTATTTTGTTCTATTAAACTGGCATTTCATGATGCTCACCTTCCTGGCATAATCGCCAAAGACAAAGTTGGTGCATAAGCAAATGTGGTGAAGAAAGCTGAGGGTGCCTGATTATCAAAAGATATAGGGTCTGGGGTCTTAAAGGCTTGAAGGTAAAAAAGTGGCCATCTAGCTCAGAAGCAACAAAGCCTACATGGAAGGAGTACACCAGCCTGTGTGGTCCTGAGGTGTCAAAGGGATCAGGTATCCTCAGAACAAACAATCATATCATTGTGAATAAGGGGCTGTGCTGTGCGTAGTGGCGACCCAAAGTCCATCTGCAGGCAATTGGAGATTCCCTTACAGAAGGGCCGCAGGAATGAGATGAGCCAGTTAGGTTTCAATGTAGCAAAAATGAAACATACAACTTCCTTCTAGTTCCTAAATGCTTTCTACCCCGCAACTATCCTGATCCCAATTCTACCTTACAAATCTGGCTAGACAAAAGGATGTACACTGGTACAGTTCGGTACTGGAAACACAGGGAATCCAGGGTGGATGATACCTTCAGAACCAGTGCTACAAGTGGCAATACTGGGAGGGTGGAGGGAGGAAGGGGTGGAAAGGGAGAACCGATTGCAAGGATCTATATATAACCTCCTCCATGGGGGACAGACAACAGAAAAGTGGGACAACAGAAAGGATACGTTGGACAGTGTAAGATATGACAAAATAATTTTTAAATTATCGAGGGTTCAAGAGGGTGGGGGGAGTGGAGGTGGGGGAGATGAACTGATGCCAGTGGCTTAAGTGGAGAAAAAATGTTTTGAGAATGATGAGGGCAATGCATGTACAGATGTGCTTTACGCGATTGATATATGTATGGGTTGTGATAAGAGTTGTATGATAAAATGATTAAAAACAAAACAAAAGAAATCTTTCATTCCAATTATCCAGTATTAGTCACTGTGATTACTGTTTGGGCATAAAAAGACTTAAACTGGTGCAAAGAAGATAAAAATTACTTTAGACATGGTAGTCAAGTGAAATATACAAGGCTGATTACTGTGACCCACTGGCTCAGAAGCACATGTCCAAGTCTGTTTTTTACCAGTAACAGTGCATTGGACATGCTATCAATCAGTAACCATGTTTTCTAGGATTAGCAGCCACATCATTTACATGGATCATGAAAAGTCATATTTTCTTCTTGGGAAAACAAAAGAAAACTCTTGTGTCCTAGATTGAGACCAGGCTGTCTGTGGGGTCTTTGACACCTTAAAGCATGTTGGACTTTGTTCTAGTTGATTGCTATAGACAAATTCATCACCTCAACATATATGGTGTTTTTGTACAGTGATTCACCTCCAGAATGCCCTTTCCTGGTACCACTAACAAAAATAGTACTTTGAGTTCATCCAGAAAGTAGCCTGTGTGATTCCAGCAGAAACTACATTGAAACACTACTAATTGGATCACAGAATTTCACAGTTACTTAAAAACGAGTTGATATTAACTTGTTATAAATACACATACCATATGACAGCTAGATCCCCACAAGTATTTATTCATATAAAAGTATATATGTTCAGAAAATAGTGGTACAGGATTATTAATATATTCTTTAATAAAATTTTAGAAAATAGTGTATAAAACATTACCAAATTCCTATATATTGGTGAGGTCATAAAAATATTTGTATATAAATAAAATTAATGATCCATAAAATTTATGTTGCATCTATAGAAGTCAGCAGATGAGAAAATTGAGCGCACACACTACTAAAGAGTTATAAAGCTTTGTCATAATTCCTAATGCTTCTCTGCAATATGGGTTTTTCATATGTACAGTGAAGTTTTTGGATTCACTAAATCTGTTACTACATTCCTTACATTCCTAAATCTGTTACTATGTTCCTTACATTCATAAGTCTTCCCTTTACTTTGAGTTGTTATATGGTTAATGAGGTGTTATATGTTATATGTTATACTTTGAGTTGTTATATGGTTAATGAGGTGTTAGTATTGAATAAATTAGTTCCTACATTCATTACTGTAATAATGTCTTCTCTCCACTATGAATTCTCATATGTTGATTGAGTTCTGAGGAATTATTAAAGGCATTTCCACATTCCTTACACTCATAAAACCTCTGCCCACTGTGAATACTCATATGTATTTTGAGGTTTGTGGATTGAGTAAATGTTCTCTTGTATTCCTTACACTCATAAGGCCTCTCCCCACTGTGAATTCTCATATGTTGTGTAAAGCTAGCAGATCTAGTAAAAGTTTTTTCTCAGTCTTTACGTTTATAAGGCCTACTTCCAGTGTAAACTCGCATATGTCTAGTATGAACTGAGGCTCTAAGAAAAGCTTTGCCACATTCCTCTGCTGTGAGTTTTCAAATGTTGAATGACACATGTGTCTTGAGTAAAAGCCTTCCCACAGTGCTTGCATTCATGAGATTGAGCTCCATTGAAAATTTCAATATCATCCGTGAGTGTTGATGGATCTCCATGGAGTTTTCTATATTATTTATTGTCACCTTTGCTTTCTTTTAGAAATTCTATTGTAATGTTCATATTGTTTTTTCCATTTTTGTTAAACTTGTCAGCATTGAACTGAGTATGAAATTGCTTGTTATGCTGTAGTGAAGGTAAATGCTTGAATGATTTTCCATCCCAAAGATGTTCCATGGGATATAAGTGTTCTGGTCTTTTTAATTCAGGAAGAATTCCAATTTGACTGGAGAGCTCATGAATAGTATTTACTTCATATATTCTAGAGGATATCAAGGGCAAATACTTTCTACTAAAACAAGCAGGTAAAAAGAAGGTTTTTACCATTTTATTATGCCCATAGATAGTAAACATACACAATTTATCTCAATTATCTAACAAATCATAAATTTAAATATCAGATACAATCATAATGGTTGGTGAGTTAATAAAATATGGAGAAATTATATAAGTGGGCATATGAGAAATATATTTAAATATTTAAAAGTAATTCACAGGGATTAAAACTATATATCTGCAATAAATATTTTAAGTGTACTATTAAAATAAATGTTGACACTTTATATTGAGTGCCATTTCTTTAGTCATAATTTTGGTAATTGAATTAATATATGTATAGGTTATACATTTGTATATGCAACCATATTTGTAATGCATATGCTTTTATATTATATTCTAATAGATATATGGATAGAGATATAAGCTGTAATTTAGTCATTCTACTCATTGTGACGCTATAAGGTAGATAGGAATATTAATTTTTATCAGAACAATAATATCGTATTTCTCATAATGTGTGGTCGATGTGTTAGAACCACTCTCCTTTCAGTTAGCAATGAAATGCTTAATATCATGCACCACAAGCCTTATGTTTCTGTGACTGCATATGCATATATACAAACATACATTTATTTTCATCTACAATAACATGAGATGGAATTAAATGTTTTCTGGAATAATTTCTATTTTTTCATGGATTTTGGTTTGTTGATGTACCAACTATGTCTCAAAATTCACTTTGAGTGGATTATGACTCAGTTCAACACTTCAGGTGCATGTAAAAATTTACCCGTGGTTTTCTGAGATGATAGCTTTTCAATGCAGTACAAGGCCTTAGGTTTCTCCCTTGGAACAGGTGGTGGTTTAGAACTGCCAAACTTGTGGTTAGCAGGCAATATTCAAAGAGCAATTGGCAATTAAACACATCTTAGAAGTTTATCACTAACAATAATGTGTACAGTTTCTAATTAGAAGATCAAATTAAAAACTACGGGACACAATGCAGATGTAACACTAATGATGAAAAGTGACTTTTTTTTTTCCTTCACCACTACACCAGGTGAATTAGGTGTTGGCTACTAAGACATAGTGCTGGTGAAAAGAACGTTGATCACCAACTTAATATGAGGTGATCTATATGTGTAGACGGTGTGTTGATTATGCACAGATATTTATTTTATATCATTTATATTTTTACATATTTATATATATAAACAGCATATTCCTACATGTACATGTAAAGACAGGGTATTATAAGATGATAAGACAATTTTGGCTCTGAGCGGCTTATCTGTAAGTATTAAAGAAGGAGATCACCAAAGGATTGATTCTTTAGAGGCACTGGCAGGTTCTGAATTGCCTCATTTTGCTATTAGATGAGTACTTAATCATCTACTCTACATGTACTTAAAATGTCAAAATGCTCGCTTCGGTCTCTTTCCTCATACATGTACTTAAATAACATAATATATCCTTCCAACTAAAATCTGGAGCATTGCTCTCTCTCAAATAAATTACACTCACCTCAAAAGTGGGTTCTTGTTATCTTGCTTTACACTTCCAAGAAACTTACAGATTTTTTGTAATATGGAGGTACTTGTATCATTTTTCAAGAATCTTACCATTACATTTTCAGTGGTTAGTTTTTTCTTAATCATTAACATATGAGAAGCAGAACCAATTATGCATATTGAAGTTCACAGTAGGAAACAAAAAGAACAGCATTATACACAGACAAGAAGTAGCTATGAGACAAGAAATACTTTGTCGTGTAAATATTTTTTGATGTTTTAACCATGTTCAAAGAGAAATTAGCAATTAAGCATCCTTGAAGATTAACAACAACAGTAACATATGTAGTTTATAATTAGAAGAGCAAATTAAAAAGCTATGGTGCACAGGGCAGATGTAACACTAAAGATGAATGTGGTTTTCTTTTCTTTCATGAACACAGGTGTTGTAGTAATGTCTAAAATTAATGAAAACACAAGGGCAGGCATTTGTGCAGAATGTTCTTGGGCAATTGAGACTTTTACTTACAAATTTATCAAGTAAAATTTCTTCCATAAAGAGTTGGTCAATGCTTTCGTGACACAATGATCCTGAATGAATTTTCTGCCCTCTCCCATGACATTTCTCTTACTACTCTGAGAGAACAAAATAGATTTTACCAGCATACTGCTCCTGACAGAAAAAAAAGTCCTATTAACATTTCCCTGAAGCTGTTTCAATACTTTGATTTTTCAAGATTTCAAAAAGTATGCAGGTGTGAATAATTTGCAAAATAAATTACTTTTTCCCTTTCAAACATTTAATAAATGCACTAATACTATGGTTACATAGGTGGTACACATTGTGCTGGTAACTGGAACATCAGAAATTTGATATTGACATCCTGGTCTGTGGGTGAAAAATGAGATTTTGGCTATTTTTAACTGCATGGGGCTCTTCTTCTGTCACTGTATCAGAGAATGTTCCATTATGATTCGGTGTTTACCAGTGGCTTATATTCCAGAAGTGGAACACTTCTTCCTTACTACAAGTCTGCTCAGTTGGGAAGTTGCACAGTTGCACAGATACCTGTTTAGCATGGGCAATACTGCTAGTATTTGAAATACTTGTGTAGCTTCCATAATAAAATCATGGAAGTTTAATATTGTGCAAAACTGACAGAGTAGTGGCAGACTGTAATATGTAGAGATTTGTGATCATGGGAAACTTTGGATATAATCATAACTGAGATAAAATTAACTTTATTGTCATATTTAACCAGGTATCCCTATCCCTTATCCCAGTGACGGAGGCAACAATCACCTGTATTTGGTAAATAATGCATTAATTTGAAATAAGCTATTCATACCTACTATCACTAAGTTCTTGAAGGTCTCCACCATCACATCTCTGTAGAGTTGCTTCTGAGAAACACCCAGCAGTGCCCATCCTTCAGTGGTAAAATCCACGGCCTCACCCTCACCAGTCACTGAGTCCAAAATTAGTCCACATATTCAGCTTCATCTGAGGATTAAGCATTCAAACATGTGTGAAAAGAAAGATGCAGCTTAAAGTGCTGATCAACTTTCATTTGATAAGGATTTGACAAATGGTTGTGTGTTCCATAAAGTCTACCTTTGGGTTTTGTCATTATTGTCATTCTCGAACCATCTACATTCACTTCTCCAAAGATTTCAATTCATCTCATAGACTTACCAATATGAACACCATTCAGAATTTGTGCGCAAAACTTCCATTACCTTTAATTCTCTTTTCTACTAACTTTGTGACACGTCCGCCAGTTGATTACATAGCAAACATCACTGCCCATTTGGACTGTCCAATGTCCATCTGTATCCTATAGTAATAGTTTATGATAGAAACTCTCTACTATAAACACCATCGTCTACATTATATTTTTTCTGTGTGTGGGTGTGGAGCAACACCTTCCATAGCAAATAATTGAATATATAGTTTAAAAACAAGTTAATTTGGAAATATTAACTAGAGATACTGAAGACTGGAAACTTGTTTGTTTTAGGGCTTTTATCAACCATTTGAGGAGCTATCATGACATCAACAAATGAAGGAGCTGGGACTGCCCTTTCTCTCACATCCTCTCTTCAGAGATGAAAAAGGAAAGACATAACAATGGTCATGCCAAGAAAGCCACTGGCTGCAGACACACTATTTGCTGCATGAACTGTGCCTGCTGTGAGCCCAGAGACCAGGCCATGAAGAACTTTGTAATAGAGAACAATGTAGACCACAGCCTTCAGAGACATTTCCATAGCGAATGCCTTAGTGCATATATGCTTCTCAAGCTGTATGGGAAGTCATGTTATTTTGTGAGTTGTGCTACTCACAGCAAGGTTGTCAGGAACCAGTGACTTGAATCCCAGAACCTTCACATGAAGTCTAAACCTTCCCACCCCATTTTACACCTACAGGTACAGTCCGACGACCATCTCCAAAGCCTAAGCAAAGATTAGAAGCTGAAGGGAAACAAACCTGAAAAAAAGGGAAACTGTTCTTTAAAAACAAAAGAAAGAAAGAAACAAATTGCATAAAAAATTCAAATGTACTGTACAGTATTATGGATAAACAATGTTTCAATAACTGACTGAATATTAATTAATATGATTAAACAAACACATTGGGAATTGTCTATGTTCCCAAATTTGGAAAACAAGTACTTGTCTGCAGACTGGTCGATGTGCATATTAATGTGAATTCTACAAAAGAGACATTTAAATTAACTCTCAAATTTTAAAACTATTATCATTATGACACAAATATAAAATGATGCTAAAATAACTCAGAGACACCTTTAATTCCAGATCAACGGAACTGCCAGGAATCCAAGATGGATGTAGAACTTCTGAAATTTGTGGTGATATCAGATGGTTGTTATATATGATCTAGTAAGATAATACCATAAAAATGCTGGTCTGTCTTTTGGCACTTATAAGCATCCTTAATGTGAAAAATAGTGCAAGCTATTCAAACAGAATAATGGGATGTTGTTGGGTAATTTAAAATCAGTAAAGATACTATTTTTTTAAATCTGGAAAACTAGGCATAATAAAAAACATGGTATCAAGATGGAAGAAAATCAAATTAATAACATATGACAAAGAGGTATTTCTTGATTAAAGTTGATAGAATGTAAAGAGATTACTAAGGAAGATCCCAGACTATAGCCTTGAGTATTGATTCAAAAACAGAACAAAGAAAATTAAATTCTTACAACTGAACCAATAAAGAGCATTCCTAATAGTTTGAGCATAATTTTAAATCAAGATTTTTATTTATGCACAAGTGGCATAGGGGAAAAGGTAGTGTATACAAACATTCCTGGGCAAGGTCTAGGTAGTATGGCAGGGGTCAGACCAAATCTAGGGATACATATGGAAGCCAATTCAAAATGAGAGGGCAAAGGGAAAAAAAAAAGGACAACGGGGTACTAACCCACCAAAGGGGAGGGTATTGTTTATCTCCACAGGGAAAGAGGGGCCAGACTTCAGCCCGGTGCTCCATGACACGAATGAAACATACTAGCATGAAGAAGGGAACCAATAGAGAGGTTTGAGGGGCGGGCCACAATCCCAACTACCTGGACAGTCTCCCCCCCCCCCCCCCGCCAAGAAGAATGTACTTCAGAGGACCACACTGAAACTACAGCTCAGGGAAAGGGACATGTCTCATCAGAGCACACAGGTGCAAAGGAAGGAGGTGCAAGGGAGAGCAGGGCACATGCTGGGCCACCAAGTCCTGAGGACGATATTCCAGCTCAGAGCAGCCAATGCATAGAGAGGTCCATAGGGCTGGCCCCACTACGCGGCACAACATCCTTCACTGACCCATAGCATGATGGGGAACAACACTGGAGACACTGGGAATTGTGTCCAATCTGACCCCACCACACCGAGGCAAAACACTAAAGGTGTGTGACAGAACAACAAGGGGAGCAGAACATTGAGTCCCAAGGGAATATAAAAAATAGACTTTGGGGCCAGGAGTGGCACCTCATCACACTCCACCAGAAAACACTCCTAAAGGTCAACAAACAGACCTTGAACTATTTACAGCAGTGGTTCTCAACCTTCCTAATGCCACGACCCTCTAATACAGTTTCTCATGTTGTGGTGACCCCCCCCCCCAAGCCATAGAATTATTTTTGTTGCTACTTCATAACTATAGTTTTGCTAGTGTTGTGAATTGGGCGACTCCTGTGGCAGTGTCGTTCGATCCCCCCCACCCCACCCCCAAGGAGTCACGACCCACAAGTTGAGAACTGCTGATTTACAGGCTTTTCTTTTTGTTATTTCGTTTCTTTTGTTGCTTTGCTTTGTACTGTCTTATTTTTTGTGCATATTATTATCTATGTAGGTCTATCTAGATAAGGTAGGTAGGACAAAGAATCTGGAGGAAAAAACAATGGAACTGGCAGTTCCGGGGGTATCTGGGAGAGGGGGATTTGGGGGAAAGGAAATATGTGTTAACAAATGCAGGGGCAAAGGAACCAAAATCAATGGCAAGGAGGGAATGGGAGACCAGGTAGGCCTTGACAAAGAGCAAAGTAACTAAGAGGAATTACTGAAACCCAAATGAAGTCTGAGAATGAGAGTGGGACATGAGGAAAGGAATAGAAAATAGAGCAAATAACTAGGAGGCAAAGGGCATTTAGAGATATCTAAATACAGACATGTATACATGTAAATATGTTTATATATGATGATGTGCATATATTTATAGTTTTAGTATTAAATTAGCAGATGGACATTGGGCTTCTACTCAATGCCAGAACATTTTGTTCTGTTAAACTGGCATTCCATGATGCTCACCTTCCTGACAAGATCACTGAAGACAAAGCGGTATATAAGCAAATGTGGTAAAGAAAGCTTAAGATGACCGGGTATCAGAAGATATAACGTCTGGCATCTCAAAGGCTTGAAGATAAACAAGCTGCCATCTAGCTCAGAAGCAATAAAGCCCACATGGAAGAAGCACAACAACCTGTGTGATCACAAGTTGTCAATGGAATCAGGCATCAGAAATCAAAGGGGGAAAATCATATCATTGTGAATGAGGGGGAGTTCGGAGTGGAGACCCAAGGTCCATCTGTAGGCAACTGGACATCCCCTTACAGAGGGTTGTGAGAGGAAAGCAGCCAGTCAGTATGCAGTATACCACTGAAGAAACATACAACTTTCATCTAGCTCTTTATTGTTCCTCCCCCCTACTACCATGATCCCAATTCTACCTTTGAAACCTGGCTAGACCAGAGGATGTACACTGGTACGGATAAGAACTGGAAACACAGGGAATCCAGGAGAGATAAACCCGTCAGGACAAATAATGAGAGTAGCGATACCATGAGGATAAGGGGAAGGTGGGATAGAAAGAGGGAACCAATCACAATCATATGGGTCTGGGTCTCCACTCCGAACTCCCCCTCATTCACAATGATATGATTTTTTCCCTTGGCATCAGCTGTTCATTTTCCCCTCCTTCCCTGTTCCCCCCTCCCTTATGAACACTTGATAATTTATAAATTAATATTACTTTGTTATATCTTACACAGTCCATCATCTCCCTTCACCCACTTTTCTGTTGTCCATCCCCCAGGGAGGAGGTTATATGTAGATCCTTGTGATCAGCTCCCACTTCCTACCCACTCCTCCCTCCCGGTATCACCACTCTCACCACTGATCCTGAGGGGTTCATCTGTCCTGGATTCCCTGTGTTTCCAGTTCCCATCTGCACCACTGTGCATACTGTGGTCTAACCAGGTTTTCAAGGTAGAATTGGTATCATGATAATGGGGTGGGGTGGGGGAGGAGGAAGTGTTTAAGAACTAGAAGAAAGTTGTGAGTTTAATTATTGCTACCCTGAAAAAAAAAGTTTTTATTTTATTTGGATCCATAATCTGTGGCAAAAACTGTCAATAAATCCAAAAACATATTTTATTGGAGAAAATCTTCTGCAAAGGATCCACTTAAAGTGTTGAAATCAACACGGGGAGCTTGGCTCAAACCAGACCATGGTATATTCATTACAACATATCCAATATTTTTAAAGTGGACAATGAGTAAAGCTAAAAATTAATTTATTTTAATTGTTGTGTTATTTGTGCAGAATATTGACTACACCACAGACAGGAAGAAGAATAAACAAATCTATCTTGGATGGAGCACTAATGAAACATTTGGCTGCTAACTGCTCAGTCAGTAGTTTAAAACTTCCAGCCACTTCACTGGAGAAAAATAAGACTTTCTATTCCCACACATAGTTCCAGTGTAAGAAACCCATGGGGACAGCTCTACCCTCTCCTTTTAGGCTGTAATGACTTTCAGTCCTTTCTATCACAGTGAGTTTGTATTTTTGTCTCTTAGAAGAAGTTCAGGAAAAATGTCATTAAAATCAAAGATGTTGAGGTATTATTCCCTCATACATGGGACATATTACAGGAATGGAATAGTCCAGAGAAAAGAACATGGTTTTTTGTTTAAGTTTAACAAAAAATAGAACCATCTTCAATGGCTGTATTTTAACAATAGAGTGTACTTTGACAATACAGGGGCTAATTATGTCAGGCATTGTGGAGATAGTGAAAGACAAGGCAGGATTTCCTTCTGTTGTGCAAAGGGTCATTAGGAATGAGGAGTGCATCTACCAACCTAAGTATCACCATCCATAAAAAAATAATTCCCACATATTGACCAACTGGATACATTGCCATCAGATTCATTCTGTTAATGAAGCCCTTATACGATTACATTTCTAAACCGTGAAAGAGCTCAAGCTCCCATTTTCAGAAATCTATAGAAAATGTTTGACTGAATGAAGTGAATAAAGAAGACTGTAGGGCTGAAGAAATGCTGACACTAGACAAACAGATAATCCATGTCCTCTGGTAGAGCTTTATATCCAGACTCTACTCAGGAAGTTCTGTTGCCCATCCCAATGGACCAAGTCCCAAACTAGGAGGTTGACGCCTTACATAACCAGTACCAAGTCATAGAAGGAAAATCATCCCAGTAATCCAGTGGATTAAACCATATATCCATTTGATAGCAATAGCTATCACGAAGCTTTATGAAGCCCCGTCTTTGTTCCCCTACCCTGCCATGCTCTTACATTATAGACAACCCTCAGCTATTGGACATAGTGTTCCCCACAAGTCCTATCTAACCTTTATCTGGATAATGAAAATACCCTAGGCATCTTTAATACCATTTTGTAGCTCAAGCTTCTTGAAGTCAAATTAATGCATTCTTTACATACAAGAAGCAGAAGTCTAGAAAGTTTGGAGTTGGTTGAATGAATTTGGTTCACACACCAGCCAAATGTTGATAGCTTTCCTGGTCGTGCATAAACGTGAAAGATAGTATTCCCAGGTTTTAGCTCCCTCAACTGGACGGTATTTCTCTCTGGCAAATCTGTGACCTGAAACTTAGCAGTAGATAATGTTGATTAGGGCATGTCAGTTTCTTGGCCTACACTTCTTACCCTAAGTGGTTCCTTGTGGCCTCAAAATAATGCTCCAATCTGAGTGTTTGCATTAAATACAGGACCCACTCTAAATTGAGGGTACTCTGTTTTCTTCAGCCTCCTTTGTTGGCATTCATGTCAGACAGGAGATATTTCTTCATCTCAGAGGATGAATTCATTCCAGGTCTTCCCAAAATGAAAACAGTGAATCTGAAGTCCTATATAGACTTGGGAATTTAATGCTTATGTTGAGGATTGATCTATATTGTTAAAGGTTGACCTACAGCATTAAACCACACAGATGAATTTGATATCACCTTAGGTGATTTTTCAGGCACAGCATATTATTTCTGTCCAAGTCAATGAACTCACTGTGTCAATTGTTTTTGTGCCATTAGAACACCAGTTTGTACTTAAAAAGCAATTTAGAAAAGTATGATATGTGATCAATAGTTTTGTTGCTGTTGTTATTTATTGTGGACTGTTTCTAGTAAGAATTATTTCTCTTTTTAAAAACCATTTTATTGGGGGCTCATACAATTCTCAAAATCCATACATACATTCATTTGTCAAGCACATTTTTACATGTGTTGCCATCATAATTCTCAAAACATTTGCTTTCTACTTGAGCCCTTCGCATCAGTTCTTCAGTTTTCCCCCTCCTTCCCACCTTCTCCCTCCCTAAAGAAATCTTGATAATTTATAAATTATAATTATTTTGTCATATCTTACACTATCTGATGTCTCCCTTCTCCCACTTTTCTGTTGTCCATCTCCCAGGGAGGAGGTTATATGTAGATCTTTATAATCCATTGCCCTTTTAGAATTATTTCTTAACATTTATGTTTAGTTTATCTTTATACTTCATTATCTGAATATAACACAAACAATCCCTTGCTTTCCAGAACTTGGAAAGATTTTTAAAGAAAATTCCCCCAATATTTTAATGATCGTTTAACTAAAGAATCAGAAATTATTTATATGTATTTTAAGTAGTAGTCACACACTTGCTCATGTTTCTTTCTTTCCCACTATCTCATCCAACTAATTCCTATACTTTTATTTGTTGATTCCAATGCAAATGTTTCTCTTACTGTGACATTCCAACAGATTCTGAGTTTTTCATCAAAGTTCATCCTGCTTCAAGCTCCTTGTATCCCATGGAAACTGTATAATATTGACAGTGTGTGAACAAATGTGTATGGTAGGTAGAGCACATTTAGAAGCCCATAGTAATAGAGTGTGGTACCACAGTAGAGGGTCACAACCAGTGAAAGCTGTTTTAGAGATGGAAAACAAGAGATAAAAGGAAATAAGCAGGACATACTAGAGGGGACTTGGCTAAGGCAGAGACAACCTTAACAAGAACTCAAGCCCAGAGGGAGGTGTATTTCCTAGTCTCTACAGCTCTTGTGTTTAAGGATGCCCAATGTTAAAGCTTTTGTGAAAGATAGCACATTACCAATAAGGAATGACAAGGTGTAGGTAGACAGACGATGCTAAGAGTAAAGGTGAATGAAGGAAAAAGCTTAAAAGTACATGAGATGAAGGAAGGTAATGGCTGATGCAGTCACTCTCCTCCTGGCTGTGGAGCAGAAATAACCTAGACTGTAGGCACAAGGTGGATAGCAGCACGGGGGAACCCCAGGGTGAGGTCTTGTGACTAGCTCTCAGAGGGTCTCTGCAAGCCTGGGGTTATGACCACTTTTAGACAGTAGATGGAGCAACAGCAATCTAATTGAGAGGAATTACTAATAGGTGGAAGGAGGACAAGCATGATGGTGGGGTAAGGAGGAAGGTAAAAGGAAACAGAAGAAAGATCTAGGAAGCAAAGCTATGGATAGTGGTACAAGCATAGGTCTGTGCATATGTAAATACATTAATTCTGAAAAATAGAGGTCTTGACCTACATGCATATATTTATAAGGCAATACACTAAGATAGTAGATGGACTTTGGGACTCTGACCAAGCCCTCCCTCAATGCAAGAACACTTTGTTCTATCAACCTGACCTTCTTTGATGCTCACCATACCAGCATGATCACTGAAGACAAAATGGGTGCATAAGCAAATGTGGTGAAGAAGGAGAAAAGTGCCTGGCTATCAAAATATATACCACCTGAGGCCTTAAAGCCTTGAAGTTTAAAAATGGGTATCTAGTAGAGAAGCAACGGGCCCACATGGAAGAAGCACACATCTTGTGTGATCATTAGGTGTCAAAGAGATAGGGTAATAGGCTTCATAAGACCCCAAACAAGCAAGCAAAAAAAAACCCCAACATATTGCTGAGTATGAGGAGGGTTGTAGTAGAGACCCCACATCTATCTGTAAACAATGGGACATCCCCTTACAGAAAGGTCACACTGAAAGGATGAGTCAACCCGGGACCAGGATAGCACTGATGAAACACAAATATTATTAGGTTCCTTGAGGCTTCCTCATATCCCACTATCATGACTCCAATTCTGCCTTTCCCTGTGGGCTAGACTGGAGCATGTGCACAGGTACAGAAAAGAGATAAGAGTTCACAACATACCGAATCCAGGAACAGGAATGGGAGTATTAATACCAGTCGGGGAAGCGAAAGGCAGGGAGGAGAGGGGAGGAAGGGGGAGCCAATCACAATGATAGACACATAATCACACACACACACACCCGGGGGAGAAACACAGAAACCATGGGGGAAGAGAGATAGCAGTCAGTGCAAGATACAAAAATAACAATAATTTAATATTTATCAAGGAGTGACGGGTGGGGGGAGAGGAAGAGAGGGGATAAAAGGAGCTGATACCAAGGTCTCAATGGAAAGTAAATGTTTAGAAATGAATGATGGAAATATATGTACAAATATTCTTGATACAATTGAAGTATAGATTGTTATGAGTCCCCAATAAAATTATCTTTTAAAAAAGTACATGAGATGGATTAAGGAAAGACATGACTTTCATCCATTCTGTCATCTTGGGCTAGAGCATGGGTTTCAAGCTCTCTAAGTAATGTTAACAGATGACAAACAACACAAAGTGGGAGAGGGCTTATTGCCTTGGGGTCTAGGATATCCCATCCATAGTCTTGGTCTTTTAGGGAGACTGGATTAGCTAGTGTCAGGCCTGGAGCTTGAGAATCATGCTTAACCAGGAACTTGGAGGGAGGAAAACAAAATGAGTGTGGTGGCAAGAGGCTGTGCTTCGATTAGTGAGGGCAGTATTAGTCTGAATGACTAGTTGGGCATCATTGGCACAGCCCTTTTGCAACCCCCAGGGTGTTTTTGGAGGCAGAGGGGTGTGAGGTTGCAGTTATAGGATAAAGGGTGAGGGTTTGGGCCCCTCTAAAACTGATCTGCAAGTCATGCTAATAGACAAAGCCACAATTTGTTTTAGACAATCTTGTGCCCAGTTATCATGCATTTCTTGAATCTAAGTGTCATCATTCCTCTAGGTCTTAAGGACAGCCTTCCAGCTCAGGGCTCTGAGACAGGTTGGTTTCAGAGAAGGTGAGCTTCCAGGTCCCTCCTTGCTCAGTATTCTTAATCTAAGCTCGACTAAGTATTAACTTCTTCTGGAAAGATTGTTAGGTTATGGGAAATTACAAAACAACTAAAAGGTGATAATAAGTTCAATAGATCAATAGATGCATTATACTGGATAAATCTGCCTAACAAGGCCCCTGAAGAGTGTTGAAAAACAATGATGTTACTTTTAGGACTAGGTTCATCTTACCCAAACCATGGCATTGCCAATTACCTCATATGCATTTACAAGTTGGACATTGAATAAGAAAGAATTAAGAAGAACCAGTGTATTTGAATTGTAGTGCAGGGGCCTTCAAATGGACAAACAAATATGTCTTGGCAGAAGTAAGGTCAGGGTGCTAGATAGAGATAAGGAGGTGAGAGTTCACATGAAATTCTTTGGACATGTAAGAAGTGATCAGTCCTTGGAGAAGGATATTTTGTTTGGTAAAGTAAAGGGGTAGTGAAAAATAGGAACCCCTCAACTGAAAGGATTGATACAGTAACTTAGGTAATAGGTTCATTCTAAATTGTGAGAATGCTGCAGGGCTTGGCAGTGTTTCATTCCTTTGTGCACAGGGTCCCTGTGAGATGGAATGGACTCAATCAGAACTATCAACAAGAAGAACCTCAGAAATTACTAATCAATACCCAAGCAATGCACAAAATACTAAATATTTAGCTATGTTTACAAAAGTTATTTCCATGTTATCAAATGCCTGAGAGCTCAAGAGACATTCACTGGAATATAAGCTTATTAAAAACAAGGAATGGGTTTCTTTTGTTAAAAAATATAATAAAATAAAGGTGATGCAAAACCAAGGTGATGCAAAAATTACTGAGGAATTGCTGCTCCTCCTTATACCATTCTTCTGGAGGTTAACTAAAGGACATTTTCTAAGATCCATACAGCATGTCATATGGCAGAGTATTTTCCAAATTGAGGATCTATTGTGAGGGCATCACACAATGACGTAGGTGTTAGTGACTATCTGTCTGGCAAGAGGAATGTAAATCATGTCGTCTTCCAAACTGAGCCAGCTGGAAGATCAGAGGGTCCAGCCAGTGCATGGGATCAATGGTAGTTGAATGCATTTTAGGTTGCTTACAAGGGCTATAATCAATTGAATCAAAATAAAATTCCAGGAGAAATTTCTAGCATAATCAGACCATAGATTAAAGCTTAATACAGAGTACTGAGCTGGTATGAATAAACACCACTTAACTGTTTGTTAGTTTAAGTTCAAGTTATTGAGTGTAAATATAACAATGGTTGTGAGAGAACACTTACCAATACTTCAATACTTTCTCTTTTTAAAAAAAATCATTTTATTGAGGGCTCATACAACTCTTAACACAATCCATAACATACATCCATTGTGTCAAGCACATTAGTACATCCATTGCCATCATCATTCTCAAAACATTTTCTTTCTGGTTGATCCCTTGGTTATCAATACTTTGTATCAAACCAGTAAATACCCTTGACACCAATGTCAGATAATGACACTACAAGAAAACTGTAGCGCAATACTGATAATCGATCTACATGAAAAATTCTTTTAAATATTTGGAACAGATTCAGACAACATATTACAAGGATTATATACCATGATTCATTGAAATTTGTCCCAGAGCATATTTTACATAAGAAAATAAGCACTATAGTGAACCATTGACAGAAAAGAGGGTCAATTGTCTAAGTAGGCACAGAAAACAAAGTAGGAACATTTAAAAAGTCAAAGGTATTGGGCCTCTACTCAAGTCTTTCCTCAATGCAAGAATACTTTGTTTTAATAATCTGTTATTCTGTGATTCTCATCTTCCCAACAGGATTGCTTAAGGCAAAAGGGGTGTATAAGCAAATATAGTGAAGAAAGCTGATAGTGCCTGGCTATTATAAGATATAGCATCTGGTCTCTTAAAGGCTTGAAGTTAAACAGTCGGTCATCTATCTGAGAAGCAACAACGCCCACATGGGAGAAGCACACCAGCCTGTGTGATCACGAGGTGTCTATGGGATCAGGTATGAGGAATTAGAAGACCCCAAACAATCATACAGATGGAAACAAAGGGTGTTTGATTGGAGACCCAAAGCACGTCTTTAGACATTGGACATCCCCTCACAGAGGGGTCACAAGGAAAGAATGAGCCAACCAGTGTACAATAAAGCACCAACAGAACACATACCGTTCGTATAGTTCTTTAAAGCTTGCTTCACCCTACTATCATGACCCCAGTTCTACTTTTCAAATTTGGCTAGACCAGAGCATGTACACTGGTACAGATACGATCCCTCAACATAACATATGGAATCCAGGAGAGATAAACCCCTCATAACAATAATGGGAGTAATGATACCATGAAGGTAGGGGAAAGGTGGGGCCACAAGGGGGAGAAAGGGGAACAGATTGTAAAGATCATCACATAACACTCCCCCAGGGTAATGAACAACAGGAAGTGGGTGAAGGAAAATAGCAGATTGTGTAAGATATGAAAACAATAATTTAAAATTGATCAAGGGGTCACAATGATGGGAAGGTGGTGGAGGGAGGGAAACAAAGATGAGCTGATACCAAGGGCTCAAGTAGAAAAAATAAAATATTTTGAAAATGATGATGGCAATGTATGTACAAATGTGCTAGATAAAATTGATGTGTGCATTATTAAAACAGCTATAAAAGCCCCCAATAAAATAATTTAATTTAAAAAATCAAAGGCTTTTAAAGTTTGGGGGAAAAACTACAACTGTAACATGAAGCAGGTATAGTTCAATATGCTAATATATTCAGTTAAAAAAGCACCAGCAAATATCATTCTTAGAGGAAAGAGAAAATACCCCACCCCACTTAAGAAATAGGACAGACAGTTTCATTTTCAATACTGTATTAAAAATTCTATAGTATTTTCTAGATAGACCAATCATAAATGGAATGCTTTTTAAAGGAAGAAAAGAGGCTTCCAAAGAGAAGAAATACTAATTCCTCTAATCATCACAATTTAATGATATTTTACATAACAGATTTCAAATATACCATAAATATTACAGGTAATAAATAGTTTAAAAGTTGTAGGCTACATTTCAACACACAAAAATAATTTTTGCCACTGAACTCTCTAACCATTAACTACAAATCTCCAAATCTGAAACCATTAACCCTTACACCTTAATATGCTAAGCGTGCTTACAACACACTAATAACCTCCTAATGCACTGACCCCCTAAGTACATGAAAAAGCCCCTTACCACCCAGAACTCTTAACACCCTGAGCATCCCCTGACACCCACAAGAAACTTGACATGCTTAACAAATCCTACCACAATACACTCTTAACCTAGGCTAATGCATTTATCCCAATGTTTAAAACCAGGTCAAAGGTTGAATATATTTTACAACCTGAAACCTAACTTCATGACCATAAACCTCAAATTCAGAAATCCAACCCAGAAAACAAGAATCCTTAAACCATAAATCTACATCTTCATACCTTAACACATAAGCCCCTAATAAACTCCAAACACAATCTGTTAGCCCCTACTGAACTCCAAACATAACCTTCAAAACATAAAACCCTTTAACATGTCCACTAACATCTGACTCATGACACTTGATTCCTATTTCTATTTCTTGGCAATTGTTCTTGAACCTGGAACACTGATTAATCCCAGGATTTAGATGCTAATCTTTAAGTACAGACTCTCATTCAAGCACACTACAAGCCTAAACAGAACCCCAAACCTAATCCATCAAAAAACTAATGTTGCTAATTATGTATATGGAGCTGTCTTCTCTCTCAGATTTTACACAAACAAGAACTTGGGTAGGTTGGCAGGCAAACTAAGAATCACAAACACATTTTCAGTTAATTTTAAGTAATTTGCATCTGGTTCAAGGAACTTAGGAAAACAAAGAAGTGTTATATAAAGTTTAAATATGACAAATAGCATCATGGTCAAGGGCTATCACAGGTCCCTTGCTCATCTCTGATCTACTGTGTGCTGGCCTCAAGGAGTCTTTTCTGCTGTTAGACATATGCAGGGATGGTACCCAGTAAGCCAGATGCCTGAGGGTTGAATCGTATTTACGCACGAATTTGTAGATCACTATTTATCCTGGTTTATCCCTGGAGGATAGAGTGAAACCCATGTTAAATAAAACAAAATACTTACTGGTTATTCTTTCATTTACCCCCTTGCTCTCCTCATTCCCAGGGGACACTCACATCACCAGAGATGGAGGAGGTAGCAAATTAAAGGTGCTTACCTTGGAATCTGTGACTCCACTTTTGAAAATTGATCTTGGCCTTTCTCTCAGACCTAGGAAAAAAAGACTCAGAGGAAGAATTTGCACACCCCCTTAAATAGAGAGACCTGTCAACCCTAAAATATTTGGGTCCATGTCTCTTGGAGATTCCTGTGAGTTAACGTTTTAAGCTCACAAGACATACTTCAAGCAGGAGCTCTATTTTCACCCCAAGCGGGAAAGGTGTCAATTCCAGGGACACCTGTGTGTCCAGTACCAGGAACTGTCACTCACAGCACACTGGGGATCTCCTCTCATGAAGACACAAGTCCTCGAAGAGGTCTCAGGAGAACAACAGCGGACCAAGCTCTCTCTGATGCTGGCCTGGAAATTAATACCTTTGAGTTCAACCCCAGGGACTTCCACAGGCAAACCAGAATATTCCTTCCTGAACCTGTCTTACATGTCTACCGGCTGAGAGTACCTGTCTTAAGATAGTGCCCCCTCCCCAGGTTCCAGGGTCTCTTACCTTTAGGACACACAAAACATCCAAGCACGGATGATCCGCTGTCTTTCCACACAGCATACCCTGATCTGAGATCCAGATCCACCCCAATCTCAGCACCTTGAATTATCTGCCTCACCTGGGTCCTGCGAGTGACCTGGGGAATAAAGCAGGGAAGGTAGAGACAAGTTAAATCACAATCACCTGTA
Source organism: Tenrec ecaudatus (assembly GCF_050624435.1). NCBI lineage: Eukaryota > Metazoa > Chordata > Mammalia > Afrosoricida > Tenrecidae > Tenrec > Tenrec ecaudatus. The sequence continues at coordinate 110,983 of NW_027458698.1, forward strand.
ATTACTTCAGCATGATTAGTAAATCAACAGCTGAAGGCAGATTAGACCCTAGGTAGATTGGTTTACATTGCTGTAGTGAGGCATTCTTAGCTAGTGCTTGGGAGCCCCGAGAACATCTTTGTTCACACACTCACACTCACACACACACACACACACACACACGCGCAAGCATTCATTTAAATGGTAGCAGGCAATAACATCCTAAAGAGAATGGGGAGCCTAAAGGAAAATAAGAGACAATGGATAATATTTAACATCAAATCAGAGCACAACTAAATCCCACAGCCTACCACTGTGTTCTCTATATTTGCTCCATTAGAAAATGTAATATTTGCTGACCCTTTTTCTGTTAATCTCTATTATCAGATTAGGCGTGTTCATTAGTAAATTACCTCTTTGGCAAACTTCATTCTTCAGTGATCAACCTTGATTATCCTTTATGTTTTAAATATGTTTTCTCACACTTCAGATTTGAACTACTTAAAACTTCACATTTTTTATTTATGAGTACTCAGAGGGCATTATACCATTGTGGCAGAACATAATAACTAATGAAAACTAATTGACAGTCTTGGGTCTTAGGAACTTGAAGGTAAGCAAGTGGGCATCTAGCTCAGAAGCAACAAAGCCTAAATGGAAGAAGCAAACCAGCTTTTGTGATCACAAGGTGCCAAAAGAATCAGTTATCAGGCATCAGAGAACAAAAAATCATATCATTGCATTCTCCTCTCCCCGATAGGGTCGCTTAAGACAATTGGATGCATAAGCAAATGTGGTGAAGAAAGCTGATGATACCCAGCTATCGAAAGATATAGCATCTGGTGTCTTAAAGGCTTGAAGGTAAACAAGCAGCCACCTATTTCAGAAACAACAAAGCCCACATGGAAGAAACACACCAGCTTGTGTGATCACGAGTTGTCAAAGGGATGAGATATTAGGTATCAAAGAACAAAACACTGTGTAATTGTGAATGAGGGGGGTGAGGAGTGGGGACCTTAAGCCCATATGTAGGCAACTTGACATCCACTTATGGAAGGGTCTCAGGGAGGAGATGAGCCAATGAGGGTGCAGTGTAGCAACCATGAAACACAACTTTCCTGTCTAGTTCCTAAATGCTTCTCCCCCCACCCCCCTCCCCCACTCCCCCACTCTCATGATCCCAAGTCTACCTTACAAATCTGGCTAGACCAGAGGATGTACTTTGGTACAGATAGGAACTAGAAACACAGGGAATCCAGGATGCATGATCCCCTCAGGACCAGTGGTGAGCATGGCAATACTAGGAAGGTGGCGTGGAAAGGGAGAACAGATTACAGGGATCTACATATAACTTCCTCCCTGGGGGATGGACAACAAAAAAAAAGTGGGTGAAGGGAGACGTCAAACAGTATAAGATATGACAAAAATTTATAAATTATCAAGGGTTCTTGACTGAGAGGGAGAGTGGGTAGGGAAGGGGAAAAAATGAGGAGCTGATGCCAGGGGCTTAAGTGGAGAGCAAATGTTTTGAGGATGAGGGCAAGGAATGTAAAAATGTGCTTTATACAATGGATATATGTATGGATTGTGATAAGAGTTGTATTAGCCCCTAATAAAATGATTAACAAATAAAAAGAAAACCAATTGACTAATTATAAATTTGTATTGGCTTAATTATATCTTTTTAGTCTGTTTCTCATTTGAGGATATTTTAATGCAGTGAATTCACAACGGATGGTGAGTTATCTTGTATTCACAGTTATTGGCAAAAAAAAACACCTGGTTGACAGTGTCTAGAGGCAATCTGATATATTTCGCTAGGAAAAATGAGTATATTTAACTATAACGCATAAAATAAATAAGTAATGTGTAAATATTGTGGGGTTTTCCCCTAAAAATCCAGCGAATTGCACTTTTTCAATAAAACACACATTTTCATCTGTACAGTTTCCACAGCAAAACAAGATTTTCCAAATTAGAGATAAAATATTTTAGTTGTATCAATAGTATTGACATGTTCAAAGAAAGTTTTGGGTCGATGCATACCAATGCTCAGTTTAAAAATTTTTAAGATTGATTCGTGGATAATATTTTCTCAAGTTAACATTTGCTGGAATTAAGAAAATCTGTGGGAGACTCAAAGCCCATCGGTAGGCAACTGGGAACTCCCTTGATGATGGATTTTGGGGACGAGATGTGCCAGTCAGGGTGCAGGGTAGCAATGATGAAACATATAACTTTCCTCTAGTTCTTAAATGCTTCCTCCCCCCACTATCATGATTCCAATTCTACCTTAAAATTCTGGCTAGACCAGAGGATATGCATTGGTACAGATAGCAACTGGAAACACAGGTAATCCAGGACAGATGACTCCTTCAGGACCAGTGGTGAGAATGGCGATGCCTGGAGTGCGGAGGAAATGTGGGGTAGAAAGGGGAACAGATTACAAGAATCTACATAAAGCCTCCTCATTGGGGGATTGACAGCAGAAAAGAGGGTAGGTGGAGACATCAGACAGTGTAACATGTGACATAATTATAATTTATGAATTATGAAGGTTTTATGAGGGAGGGGGGAGTAGGGAAGGAGGGGGAAAATGAGCAGCTGATATTAAGGGTTCAAGTATAAGGCAAATGTTTTGAGAATGATGGCAACAAATGTACATATATGCTTGGCATAATGGATGTATGTATGGATTGTCATAAGGATTCTATGAGCTCCCAATAAAATGATTTTTTAAAAAAGGAAAAGAAAATCTATGGGTAACTTTTCATCCTCACTTTAGTTGGCTATAAAATATGAGTATATTTTTGCATGTACAAAGAATAAAATATTACAATGAGTAAAATAATGTTCAACTGAGGAACGCCCTTCTAGCATCCCTGTCAACAAGTTTAACCAGGTTAAACCACCACAATGACTTTCTACAATGATTCATTATCAAGTTTATGAAATTGAATGTCTCATTTATGAAAACATATTTGCATATGTTCAATTTTAGATACTGTACCTGATCTCTTCACATAGTAGCAAACAATCATAGTTCCATTGGTCTACACTCTTGATGTTGTTAGTTTATTGTGCCAACTTGGCCAATAAACACGTCAGATTAATTGAAGGGCAGAGAGATAAATGGCTCAGCGAGCCTCACCTTTCTTGTCTCTTGCTCTTTGATCATCAGATCAGTGTGTGGCTGCCTTGCTTGATCTGTGCATCAATTTGCAATCTACACTACCAGTTGGACAACTAAGCCGTGGACTGTGTCGCTGTAATTTGAGGTTCCTTCAAGACCTGCTTTGCCACACTATTAGAATATACATTTCTTGAGCTGGGAACTGTCGGACACTGTCATCTGGCTGACTGTTGGTGACCTACCTGCCTTGCTGTTTGCTTCCTGTGACTGGATAGCCTGAATTGCTCTACAGAGGACTACCTGGTGGTCCTCAAGATTTGAAGGATCCCCAGTGTCTCAAAGACTGTCTCATGGGAGTGAGCTGCACTGAGCCATTTGTGCTGCTTTATAGATTGTTTATTTCTTATGTTATCTTTCTCTCTCTAGCATTATATTAATCAATGATAATATAATTAGCATTCTATAATTTATATATTAATTACATAATATATAATTGATAATGCTAATAATTATATAAACTATAATAATCTATAGTTATTAGCATTATGGTTTTGTTTCTCTAGAGAATACTATATAACATAATTGATAATGCATGTTCATATGCTCAATAAATTTGTAAAATATATATATATATGCTCACCTCAGCCCCATGATGCAAAGACCAAGGTTTATTAAGTGCATCCACTTCATTGGGGGAAATGTGGTAAGAGAAAAAGTGCAGAGAAGATCATGGAGGCGGGAGGATCACTCAGCTAAGACGCAAATCTTACCCTGAGAGAAGGAACAAAAAATGAGGTAAGAAAAACTTCCTTAAATGTCAGTGTAACCCAGCAGATGTCCAATAATTTGATCAGCTTACCTCAATACAAAATCACTCTAGAGAACCACCTTCTTTATCACAGACAAACGTTTATGCTTTGCTATTCTTCTTCTTGACTTGGGCTCACCCTTAGAACTGTCAGGGCTACAAACCAGGCAGTAGAATTCAGAAGCGATGTTTCTGCCTTGTCTCCTTATGCTCATTGTGTTGGAAAGGAATTACCTTCTTAGATTTGATTCTGCTGTTATATGTTTATATATGAAAACGTGTATGTATTTTCTAATAAGATACATTGACATGTAGGATGTCCTTTCTTTAGGATGAGATTGTAAGAAATCTTTCCTCTTAATGACATTCTCATAGGTAATAATTTCAAATTTTGTTTCCAAATAGCATCCTGCTCTTCTTTGCTTAGGACTTTCATTACATTTCCTGAAAATCATCTCACTCTTCTCTCTTTAGTTCTTTTTAAAGATAAATATTCAGTTCGTTTTTGGAGTTAGTTATCTCAGCCCATTAGATTCCCATTTGACGTTTTCCTCAAAGATATTTCAGGGACATTAATTGTATATATTCCTACCCTGTTATTATTATTTCATGCTACTCTCCACAGAAGTCAAAGACATTGACTTCCTCTATACATTCTTCTCTCCCATACTGATCGAACTCCTATGCCCTTATCATCTCATCTACTGATAACAGAGGGAGTAGTTTAATCATATCACCTACTATGAGGAAGGCAGTTGAAGCTGATTACTTGCTTAAAGACTTATAATCTAGAGACCATAAGGATTTCTACTCTGTCTTTCAGGGACACTATGAGCCAGAATTAACATAACAAGAGTGGGCAATTGAGTTTGTTGATTTGATTCTTATTTTATTTGCTGTTTTCTTTATTTTTTTCCCCTGTATGTCAACACAACTCTGATGGAATCTAGGGGAAACTTGAGTAAGCCTTGGTGATCTCCCCTTCAGGATCTGCACTCAGTTTCAGTAACAACTGTGTGTCCTATGTATGTAGTTTCCAGGGTAGGGCTTTCAGTGGGTTGCACAATTTAACCTGATGGTGGCAGAGAGAACTATGTTCCACGAAGAGTTGATTGCCCATCTCTAGAAACAGGATGAACTGAAAGTGAGGGGGTGTCAGTGTGAGTCCAGGCACACTCAGGATCCAATGAGCACAGGCACCAGCATCTGAAGTCAGTGCAGGTTGATTGTCAGGGTGAGTTTCCTGTTGTGGTTTTGAGATTCATTTCCATCTCTAACTTTTCCAGGGGAATCTCTCTCTATAATTATTCTGCATCCACCCCTGCTATCTATGAATTCAAAAGTTGTATTGAACAAGTAAATAGCCTCACTCGCAGGAAAACCAGTCCATTAACCGCATGAAAACTCAGCTTTTCTGGCATTACAGAGTGAGAGTTCTGATGAATTTCAGCGAAAACTCTGTAGAATTCTCTCTCAGACTTGAGTCAGAGAGCATGCAAGGGGCCATAAATTTAAGTGTTTGAACACCAACTTGTCAAACCAACAGAGATGCCTTCAGGAAAGACCTGTGCTTTGATTTGATTCTGAAACAACAGACTCATGGCAAAGACTGCAGTGCAATCCTCTAATTCCGAAACGCTGAGTTTTGAGTTAAAGACTAGTGAGTGGTCAGTATGTATGGTCAGTAACATATGAAAGTATAATTTGGTTCACAACCGCTGTGCTCCTTCATGCAGAAGTGGGTCAAACCCAACAATGATCTGAAGATTTATTTGTCCTTTTCTATTTTCTTTTTTTCCTCCTTTTTTTTTCAACTTGGACAACTATTGATTCATGCTTTATCATTTATATCTCCAATGGAGCATGTCCACATTATCAATCACTCTGTTAAAGAGCATGTGTTAGTTATTATCCTGCAAGATGCAGGGACCAATCAGGGAAAAATCTGTGCTGATTTTCCTGGGAAACACCTGTGTGAGAAAAAATCAAGAAGAGGCCAGGAGAGAGAAAAGGAATTCAGTCTATGAAAGGAGGACAAATGGGTTTCAAAATATTCACAGAGAAATGGAATTAAACAATAATGGATTGTTTCCAGTAACTTTGGAAGACTACTTGTGTGGTCTTGAGGGAAGAAGAGAGAGGGGGTATGCTTGGCAGAAATTGTATTAACTATTGTGCAGTTCAAGGAAAGTTCAGTATGGCCATTGGATGTTCTAATTGAAAAATCCACCTTTGAAAATGATATACAATCTCTTGTGCTGCTGGACTTTCTGTGGGGGCTCACCTCTGGGCTTGAAACATCTGCATAATATTGGCAATGGATTTCATGACCCTTTGTGACCACTGTAGTTTTCCAAAATGAAGGAGGCATCATCAGGCCTGACGGATTCTTGATAGATGTTTTTGAAGAAAACCTGGTCTTATTTTTTCCTCTTAGAATACACATAGATGGTTGGATTATATTTCTTCTATTGGTTATATTGACTTGGGTATTTCTCACCCTAGAGAGATTTCTCACCCTACAGAGATAATTTCCAATCCTTTTTAAGACCAATGCTTCTATCCTCTTCTCCTGGGAATTTTATTACCTGCACTGGAGACATTAAAGCTCTGTGTCATTTAACATCTTATATTTATTGTACATTTTATCATGAATGTTGGGTTTTTACTAAGAACATACCACAAGTAATTTTATTTTTGTACAATCTTCAATCTAGATGGACTATTCTGTGTTTTCTACAGAAAGTGAACATATTTCTCTTTACAAACAGTTTCATAATTAGCACTGTGATAGACACACCACTCTATCTGTTGAAATCTATTACATGGCTCATTTTGCTTTAGCATCAATATAAATGTAAGACAAGTGTATCAGTGCACAACGATGAAAATAATGAAGTCATTTTTAGGAAAGTTACCAAAAGCATGCTCCTTTATTCCTGCTTACAGCTCAGAAATGAGGTTAAAGCTTCTCAGCCCAGGTTAGGAGTGTGATGGGATTGAGATGGGAAAACACTCACTTACAGTCAATCCAAAAAATTTTAAACGTTCATTAAATATTTTTAAGTTGAGTTTCTCCCTATATTTTTAGGTTATGACATAGCATTCCGTTTGACTCAATGTTCAAGTTGACAGATGCTATTTGAGAGGTGAGCCGTTAACACCCACCATCAGGTCCCTGTGCACATGAAAACTGACAAGCTGCATTCACAAAGATTACATTCTAGGGAACCATATGGGTTCAGTTCTAGTCTGTAGTAAAGAGTGACCTGGAGACAAAATGGTCAAAACATTCACAAAAATAACGTGTCACGGTATATATTAAAGTTAATGTCTCCTCCAATTTTGAAAGTACAGTTAACCATGCCATCGGCAGCTAACTAATAAGGAGAATTCTGAATTAATGTTAGCAGTGACTTAATTCACACTTTATGTGGAATAGACTAGGAAGCAAACATAAGCAATTCACAACTTAGGTCTAGAGAGACTGACTTAGATATGCCTGCAGGAATTGGGTCCAGGAGCAAGGAAACGTCTCATTATCAAGTATGATGTAGTCTGGATACTTCCTAAATAATTATTAACCTCATGTGATTTTTCTGGTACTCAGTATTCTGAATTCTAATCTTAGTCAGCTGTTTATTGACTAAGTCAACAAATTAAGGACAAATTTTCTCTTTATGATACTACTTAAGTATCATAAATAACTTTCACTTTGTTTTGAAAACTTGACAGATTTTACTCAAGCATCTTGCTTCAGGCATTACTTTCATTATGTTTTTGAAATTAATTAATTTCTATTTATGTTTGCTTTACTCACTGCTGCACCTGCTTTACTCTATTAGAATATGATCATCTCTTTAGTCTTCTCACTCTTTCTTTGCAGATTTCAATGTGCTCTGCAGAGCATTTTATCCAATGGTCTCCTCTCATATGAAAAAGGACTCTGTTTTATTCGGCACTCCATTTCCACAACCATGTGTCCTGCTCACTTCAGATGGACAATCTACAGCAATTTGTGAAGGAATGTTGATTGGTTGTGTGACTGAAAAATCACTCTGTTCAGTTTTTCAATATAAAATGAATCACGAAAACTTTCAAAAATGCTAACGAATTAAATTTGAGATGTCACAATGTGCTGCACAGACTAAAAACTAACTGCACGGAAAGGACATGATCAAATGAGATTGATGTATTCAGATAAATGAGAATTTAATCTTAATATTTACTATTTCTGCACGGTGGAAACATGTATTTCCCTTGTTCTCAGAGCTGAGTCTTATGAGGATTTATCCTAATCTGGCAAGAGTTAGAAAATATTAATGTTCACTATACATCTATTTTCTACTCCTCAGAGGAGCAGATTATTCCCTTTCTAAATTGTGATCCACAATTGTTATGCTGGGAATCTGGATGGTGATGAAGTGAGAGAATGGGAATGTTCTGTGTGATCATCTGATTGGGCCTTGCTCTGTTATAGGACCTTCGTAGTGGGGCTCTGACCTTAACTTCATGCCTTTTCCATACTTTATATCTTCCCTGGTCGGTGTTCCTTTCCTTCACGGCAGTATCCACATTCTTTGCCTTTAACTCTTTATCACTGTTGACTATGCCTCTCCCCCTACTTAGGTGTCATGGGTAAGATGTGGGTGTGTGATTGATAGGGGGAATATTTCACCCCCAGCTTTGCAAAATTAATAAAAATGACCTTCCTCTGGTGAGAAATCTTTCAAGTTGAGAATGGTCTTCCTCTCCAGTGCCAGAAACATGAGGACTTGTTTTAAATGTTCACTGGAGAACCTGGACGGGTTTTACAGTTAGAACATGGGCCCCACTAATAACCAGCCCCAGTGTTTTCTCACAGTCTCAGTAATCAGTACTCAACCTCTAGAAATGTATCACATTTAAATGTACATACATATTTTTATTTTTCATATATATATATTATTGTGAAGATGGCATAAGAATAGAGTGTTTTATGCTGTTGTACATAGGGTAAATATGAGTTGAAACTGCTTCTGACTTGATGGCACCTAACAATAATATGCATTTTGTCTCCAATGTTCACATTTAAAATGACAGGAATTATCAATGCTACTTGATTGCAAGTTCTTGCAGAAGTTGGCAGATGTCTTCAATTTCTTCTTCTTTTTTTTACATTTTATTAGGGACTCATACAACTCTTATAACAATCCATACATATACACACATCAATTGTATAAAGCACATCCATACATTCCCTGCCCCAATCATTCTCAAAGCATTTGCTCTCCACTTAAGCCCTTTGCATCAGGTCCTCTTTTTTTTTCCCTCCCTCCTCACTCCCCCCTCCCTCATGTGACCTTGGTAATTTATACATCATTATTTTGTCATATCTTGCCCTATCCGGAGTCTCCCTTCCACCCCCTTCTCTGCTGTCCCTCCCCCAGGGAGGAGGTCACATGTGGATCCTTGTAATCAGTTCCCCCTTTCCAACCCACTCAACCTCCACTCTCCCAGCATCGCCCCTCACACCCTGGATTCCCTGTGCCTCCAGCCCTCGTATGTACCAGTGTGCAACCTCTGCCCTATCCAGCCCTGCAAGGTAGAATTCGGATGATGGTTGTTGGGGGGAGGAAGCATCCAGGATCTGGGGGAAAGCTGTGTTCTTCATCGGTACTACCTAATTAACCCATCTCCTCTCCTAAACCCCTCTATGATGGGATCTCCATTGGCCGACACTTGGGCCTTGGGTCTCCACTCTGCACTTCCCCCTTCATTCAATATGGTATATATATATATATATATATATATATATATATATATATATATATATATATATATATATATATATATATATATATGGTATATATATATATATATATATATATACACATACACACACACACACACACATATATTTTAAATACATGGTTTCAGTGGTTTCTGATCCAGGTAAGCAGATTACTTTTGTGCCTCTGTGAATGTCCCTCTCTCTAGATTTTGGGTGGCATTTTGATATGGCAATCCATGTCAGTTCTCTGAGGTGTGTACGCAGGGACTCTCAGCACCAGTGCATTCATGACTCACATTGCAGAATAAGGAGCTCATGCCTGACTCAGAGGAGGATGGGACTGGTCAAGAGGGACAGCGCAGGAGTCAACAGTGGAAATGGAGTTGCAGGGGTCCAGAGAGGACCCAACGTGGGTACACAGGCAGAGTTGTGGTAATCTCCATGTGCAGAGATGTTATAGGGGGACTAGTGCAATGGGTGCCTCATGGCCCAAAGTCAATAAAATCTGATGAACATTTTATCACCCCTTCTGCTTTGTTCCCAGGTTCTTCTAGCCGAAACCTGGAAATCAGTGCCCTGGACTTTAAGTAAAGAGCATCCAAAGGTTAATGGTGTCTCTTGAGCTCTTACCCCTTGAATTGTTTTAGGACCATCAGACAAGGAAATATTTTTATAAAAATGTGTACTATACTCTTCAAATTTTGCCAATTTTGTAGCGATATAACCTGATAGTATGGGATTTTGCTCTAATTTTTCTTTCACAGTGCGGATATTATGTTGTTTTTTTTGAACAATTTATTAGGGGGTCATACAACTCTTATCACAGTCCATACATATACATACATCAATTGTATAAAGCACATCTGTACATTCTTTGCCCTAATCATTTTCTATTTTTTTTATCCTCTTTTCTTTTTTTACATTTTACTGGGTACTCATACAACTCTTATCATAATCCATACATATACATACATCAATTATATAAAGCATATCCATACATTCCCTGCCCCAATCATTCTCAAAGCATTTGCTCTCCACTTGAGCCCTTTGCATCAGGTCCTCTTTTTATTTCCCTCTCTCCCCGCTCCCCCCTCCCTCATGTGCCCTTGGTAATTTATACATCGTTATTTTGTCATATCTTCCCTATCCGGAGTCTCCCTTCCCCCCCTTCCCTGCCGTCCCTCTCCCAGGGAGGAGGTCACATGTGGATCCTTGTAATCAGTTCCCACTTTCCAACCCACTCGCCCTCCACTCTCCCAGCATCGCCCCTCAAACCTTGGTACTGAAGGTATCATCCACCCTGGATGACCTGTGCTCCGGCCCTCATAGGTACCCGTGTACAACCTCTGCCCTATCCAGCCCTGCGAGGTAGAATTCGGATGATGGTAGTTGGGGGGAGGAAGCATCCAGGATCTGGGGGAAAGCTGTGTTCTTCATCGGTACTACCTCGCACCCTAATTGACTCATCTCCTCTCCTGAACCCCTCTATGAGGGGATCTCCATTGGCCGACACTTGGGCCTTGGGTCTCCACTCTGCACTTCCCACTTCATTCGATATGGTATATATCACACACACACTCACACACACATACATATTATACACACACACATATATACACCTATACACATACATCTTTTTTTTTTTTGCATGATGCCTTATACCTGGTCCCTTTGGCACCTTATGATCGTACTGGCCGGTGTGCTTCTTCCATGTGCGCTTTTTTGCTTCTGAGCTAGATGGCCACTTGTTCACCTTCAAGCATTTAAGACCCCAGACACTATCTCTTTTGATAGCCGGGCACCATAAGCTTTCTTCACCACATTTGCTTATGCACCCATTTGTCTTCAGCGATCCTATAATGGAGGTGTGCAGTCAATGGTATGATTTTTTTGTTCTTTCATGCCTGATAACTGATCCCTTCGGGACCACTTGATCACACAGGCTGGTGTGTTCTTCCATGTGGACTTTGTTGCTTCTGAGCTAGATGGCCACTTGTTTATCTTCAAGCCTTTAAGACCCCAGTCACTATCTCTTTCGATAGCCGGGCACCATCAGCTTTCTTCACCATATTTACTTGTTCACACACTTTGGCTTCAGCCGTTGCGTCGGGAGAGTGAGCATCATAGAGTTCCAATTTTTTTTTCTTCTTTTACATTTTATTAGGGACTCATACAACTCTTACCACAATCCATACATATACATACATCAATTGTATAAAGCACATCCATACATTCCCTGCCCCAATCATTCTCAAGGCATCTGCTCTCCACTTAAGCCCCTTGCATCAGGTCCTCTTTTTTTTCCCCTCCTCCCTCCCCATTCCCCCCTCCCTCATATGCCCTTGGTAATTTATACATCGTTGTTTTGTCATATCTTGCCCTATCCGGAGTCTCCCTTCCCCCCTTCTCTGCTGTCCCTCTCCCAGGGAAGAGGTCACATGTGGATCCTTGTAATCAGTTCCCCCTTTCCAACCCACTCACCCTCCACTATCCCAGCATCGTCCCTCACACCCTTGGTCCTGAAGGTATCATCCACCCTGATTTCCCTGTACCTCCAACCCTCATATGCACCAGTGTACAGCCTCTGTCCTATCCAGCCCTGCAAGGTAGAATTCGGATCATGGTAGTTGGGGGGAGGAAGCATCCAGGATCCGGGGGAAAGCTGTGTTCTTCATCGATACTACCTCACACCCTAATTAACCCATCTCCTCTCCTAAACCCCTCTATGAGGGGATCTCCATTGGTCGACATTTGGGCCTTGGGTCTCCACTCTGCACTTCCCCCTTCATTTAATATGATATATATATACATATATATACATACATATATACATATACACATATATACATATACATACACACACTTATATCTTTTTTTTTTTTTTTGCATGATGCCTTATATCTGGTCCTTGGGCACCTCGTGATCGCACTGGCCGGTGTGCTTCTTCCATGTGGGCTTATTTGCTTCTGAGCTAGATGGCCGCTTGTTCACCTTCAAGCCTTTAAGACCCCAGACACTATCTCTTTTGATAGCCTGGCACCATCAGCTTTCTTCACCACATTTGCTTATGCACCCATTTGTCTTCAGCGATCCTATCATGGAGGTGTGCAGTCAATGATATGATTTTTTGTTCTTTGATGCCTGGTAACTGATCCCTTTGGGACCACTCGCTCACTCAGGCTGGTGTGTTCTTCCATGTGGACTTTGTTGCTTCTGAGCTAGATGGCCGCTTGTTTATCTTCAAGCCTTTAAGACCCCAGTCACTATCTCTTTTGATAGCCGGGCACCATCAGCTTTCTTCACCACATTTACTTGTTCACACACTTTGGCTCCAGCCGTTGTGTCGGGAGAGTGAGCATCATAGAGTTCCAATTTAATAAAAGAAGGTATTCATGCATTGAGGGAGTGTTTGAGTAGAGGCCCAAGGTCCTTCCGCCACCTTAATACTTGACCAATAAGAATAGACACATAGATCTATTTCCCCATCCTCCTATATATATTTGCATGTACATGTCTTTGTCTAGACCTCCATGAATGCCCTTTGACTCCTAGCTCTTTCCTCCATCTCCCTTGACTTTCCTCCTGCCCTACTACCATGCTTCATCGCCACCTGGGCTAGAGTATACCTCTTCTCTAAGCAACCTTACCCTTGATCCTTTCCCACCAGGCCTGCCACTCCCCCTTCTCTACCATTTGGGGTCCCATGTTTTTCCCTTGTCCCTGGGTTTGTTAACACCACTTCCTTACCCCCCCTAACCCCCCACCCCAAGACCCCCCAAAACTGTCGGTCCCGTTGTTTTCCTCCAGATAGTTCATCCAGCTTGTCCTATTCAGACAGACCTGTGGAGTCACTAACATGCACGAAAACTAGACAGAGGAAAACAAAGCAACAGTATACAACCAGACAACAAAACAACAAAAACAAACCACTGACAAAGAACAGAATAAAACAGTTCACAAGAGAAAGGCTTGTAGTTAGTTCAAGGATCGTTTGCTGGCCCTTAGGAGCATTTTCCAGTCCAGTCTGTTGGGGCACCACGCCCTGGCCCCGAAGTCCACTTTCAGCATTCCCTGGGGACCTTGCCACTCCATTCCCTTGCTGTTCCGCTGCACTCCCCCAGTGATTTGCCTCGGTGTGGTGGGATCAGGTCAGGTGCATTTCCCACACTGTGTCTCCGGTGCTGTCCCCTGTATCGCCCTTAGTCACTGAGGGGCATCATGTCTCATAGTGGGGCCAGCCATATTGTTCTCTCTGTGGACTGGCTGCTCTACTCAGGAACATCATCATCACGGACTGGTGGGCCAGGCTGTGCTCCACTCTCTCCTCCTGCCCCTTCATCTGCTCCCGTGTGCTCTGATCAAATATGTCCATCTCCCAGAGCTGCAGAGTCAATGTCGTCCTTTGGAAAAAATTCTTTTCGGGGGAGGGGCAGGAATCCACTTAATTTATGGTGCTGGGGCCAGCCTCCCAGACCTCTCCACCGGTTCCCTCCTCCACACCGGGATATTGCGTTCACACCTTACGACACTGGGTTGAAGTCTGGTCCCACTTTCCCTGTGGAGATATAAACAATACCCTCCCCTTGGGTGGATTAATGCCCTATGACCCCACTACCCTTTTCTTCCTTGTATTCATCCTTTTGTTTTCCTTTCCCCACCTCCTCCACCATTGTCTACCATGTACATCCCTGGTTTTGGTCTGGTCTCTTCCATAATACCCCGTCTTCACCCCTAAAATGTTTGTATACAGTAGCTTTTTTCCCTGTACCACTTTTGCTTTTTAAAAAAATTTTTTTTTTAATTCTTACCTCAGCGGACTCATGTTGTACTTGTCCTTTTGTGCCTGACTTACTTCGCTTAGCATGATTTCCTCCAGTTCTTCCCATGCCGCTATGTGCCTCATACGTTCATCACTGCTCTTTAGTGATGCGTAGTATTCCATTGTATGTATATACCACAGTTTTTTAATCCAATCGTCAGTTGATGGAAATTTGGGTTGCTTCCAACTCCTTGCAATTGTGAACTGTGCCGCAATGAACATTGGAGCACAGATGTCTGGTCTTGGTTTGTTTCTTGCCTCTTCTGGGTATATGCCCAGTAGGGGGATTGCTGGGTCATATGGTAACTCTATTTCCATCTGTTTTAGGTATCGCCAGATTGATTTCCATAGTGGCTGTACGTACTTACAGTCCCACCAGCAGTGGATGAGAGTTCCTGTCTCCCCACAGCCCCTGCAACACTTGTTGCTTTCTGATTTTTTGAATTGGGCTACCTTTGAGGGTGTCAGGTGGTACCTCATTGTTGTTTTAATTTGCATTTCTCTTATGGCTAAAGATCAGGAACATTTTCTCATATGTTTGTTGGCCATTCGGATTTCTGCCCCTGTGAAACTTCTGTTTAAGTCCTTTGCCCACCTTTCAATTGGGCTATTGGTTTTTTTCTTTTTGGAAGCTAGCAGAGTACTGTAGATTTTAGTAATAAGGCCTTTGTCTGATGTGTCATTGCTAAAGATGTTTTCCCAATCTGTGGACTCTCTTATTACTCTCTTGGTGAATTCTTTAGATGTACACAAGTGTTTTATCTTCAGTATATCCCATTTGTCGATTTGTGCCTCCTCTGTGTTTGTGTCCTTCCCTATTTCTGATAGGCTGTGTATTCCCTGCGCCAAAGTTCTCAAGTTGGTCCCAATTCCCTCATTGATGGCCCTAATAGTTTGGGGTTTAACTTCAAGGTCTGTGATCCACCTTGAGTTTATTCTTGTGCATGGAGTGAGATAAGGGTCTTGCTTCATTTTTCTGCATGTTGATATCCATTTTTTCCAGCACCACTTGTTAAAGAGGGCATCTGCTTCCCATTTGATATTTTTGGGGCCCTTGTCAAAGATCAGCTGTGTGTATGCTGATGCTTTTATTTCTGGGTTTTCAGTTCTTTTCCATTGGTCTGAGTATCTGTCATTTTACCAATACCATGTAGTTTTGAGAACTGTGGCTGTATAGTATGTGCCAAAGTCAGGTAAAGCAAGCCCTCCCACGGTGTCCTTCTTCTTGAGGAGTTCTCTGCTAATTCTGGGCTTCTTCCCTCTCCATATGAAGTTGGTAATCAGTTTTTCCATTTCTTTGAAGAAAGATGATGGTAATTGTATCGGGATAGCATTAAACTTATATAGTGCCTTTGGCAGAACTGACATCTTAACTATATTAAGTCTCCCAATCCAAGAGCACGGAATATTCTTCCATTTGTTGAGGTCGCTCTTGGTTTCTTGTAATAGTGTTCTTTAGTTTTCCCTATATAGATCTTTTGTTTTTTCAGTCAAGAATATCACTAGATATTTCAGTTTGTGTTTGGCTATTGTGAAGGGTACCACCTTTTTGATCTCTTCTACTGTGGTCTTATCTGATGTGTATAACAGTCTGATGGACTTCTGTTTGTTGATCTTGTATCCTGCCACTCTGCCAAACTCCTCTATTGCTTCCAGTACTCCCCTTGTGGAACTTTTGGGATTTTCCATATATAAAATCATATCATCTGCAAATAACGATAGTTTCACCTCTTCCTTCCCCAGACGAATACCTTGGATGTCACTTCTTTGCCTTATGCTGTTAGCTAAAACCTCCAGCACGATATTAAATAGGAGTGGAGACAAGGGGCATCCTTGTCTGGTTCCCTTTTTCAGTGGGATTGTGTTAGTCTTTTCTCCATTGACTACCACTTTGGCTGTTGGTTTTTCATATATAGCTTGTATTGTCTTGAGGAACTTTCCTTCCATTCCTATCTTCGCTAGTGTCTTAAACAGGAATTGGTGTTGGATGTTGTCGAATGCTTTTTCTGCGTCTATTGATATTATCATGTGATTCTTATACTTTTTCATGTCAATGTGACGAATAATACTAATGGTCTTTCGTATGTTGAACCATCCCTGCATCCCTGGTATGAATCCCACTTGGTCATGGTGAATTATTTGTTTTATATACTTTTGTATTCTGTTGGCTAGTATTTTGTTAAGGATTTTTGCATCAATGTTCATTAGGGATATCGGTCTGTAGTTCTCGATTCTTGTGGGATCCTTGCCCGGTTTGGGTATCAGAGTTATACTAGCTTCATAGAAGGAGTTTGGGAGTTTGCCATCTTTTTCTATGTTCTGGAAAAGTTTGTGTAGGATTGGTATTAGTTCTTCCCTGAATGCTTGGTAGAATTCTCCAGTGTATCCATCTGGTCCAGGGGATTTTTTTGTTGGTAATCCCTTGATAACCTTTTCTATTTCTTCTATTGCGATGGGTCTGTTGAGATTTTTGATGTCCACCGAGGATAGTCTAGGAGGGATTGTTTTTCCAGGAATTTGTCCATGTCTTCCAAATTGTTGAATTCATTGGAGTACAATCCTTCATAGTATTGTGTAACTATCCTTTTGATTTCATTAGGGTCTGTTGTAATGACCCCTCTTTCATCCCTTATTCTTGCTATTGAGATTTGTTCCCTCCTTTCTTTGGTTAGGTTTGCCAATGGTCTATCGATCCTGTTTATCTTTTCAAAGAACCAACTTTTAGCGATATTAATTTTTTCCAAAGTTTTTTTATTTTCCCTCTCCTGAATCTCAGCCCTGATTTTTATAATTTCTTTTCTTTTGCTATTAGTAGGGTTGTCCTGCTGACTCAGCTCTAGTTTTTGTAAATTTTGTGTCAGCGTATCCGTCATGAGTCTCTCTTCCTTTCTCAGGTGTGCTTGTATTGCTATGAACCTTCCTCTGATGACTGCCTTTGCTGTGTCCCATAAGTTTTGGTACGTCGTGTGCTCATTTTCGTTGGTTTCGAGAAATTTCCTGATTTCGTCTCGGATCTGCACCAGTATGCACTCCTTTTGCAGTAGAGAGTTATTCATCCTCCAATTATTTGCTCTTATTTTCTTTCTCTTCCTTTTGTTGATTTCCAGTCTTATGGCACAGTGGTCAGAGAGAGAGGTCTGTATTATTTCAATGTACTTAAATTTATGTAGATTTGCCTTATGCCCCAGCATGTGGTCTATCTTCGAATATGTGCCATGAGGACTTGAAAAGAATGTGAAATTTTTTGTATTTGGATGAAAAGCTCTGTAAATATCTATTAGGTCAAATTGTCTAATTGTGGAGTTTAGCTCTCTAGTCTCCTTGTTGATTTTCTTACCCTGTGATCTGTCTTTCTCAGTGAGTGGTGTGTTGAAGTCACCCACTATAATTGTCGAGTCTGTGATTTCTTTCTTAATCTTTTGGAGTGTTTGGTTCACGTATTGAGCTGGTCTCTCATTCGGGGAATATATGTTTACAATGCTTAGTGGTTCATTGTCTATCATTCCCTTGAGCATTATATAGTGTCCCTCCTTATCTCTTTTTATGGTTTGCACTTTGAGGTCAATTTTATCCGAGATAAGGATTGCAACCCCTGCTTTTTTTGTGTTGCTGTTTGCTTGGTAGGTCCTTCTCCAGCCTTTGATTCTCAGCCTATTTTTGTCTGTAGCCTTGAGGTGTGTCTCCTGTAGGCAGCAAATTGATGGGTTGTGTTTTCTAAGCCATTCTGCAAGTCTCAGTCTTTTAATGCCTGAGTTCAGGCCATTGATATTCAGGGTTATTATCTCCATGTGCGGACTCTGTGATGCCATTTTATACTTTTTGTGTTGGGAGTTTTCCTACTTTCCTTTCTCATTAGTGTGTGTTTTGTGTGTGTATCATTCTTGACTTCTTTCCATCTTTAAGCCATTGCTATCTTGGGGTCTGTTTTCTCTTTGTTGTGCTCTGGGTGAAGTTGTTCTATGTGCTGGTGTCTTATTTGTGCTTGGTGAGTGTTGTTCTTCTGCCCATACTGAGTCGGCGAGGATCTTTTGTAATGCTGGGTTTGTTGTAACGTATTTTTTGAGTTTTTCCTTGTCTGGGAAGACTTTTACTTCTCCATAGATCTTGATCGATAATTTGGCTGGGTAGAGTATTCTTGGATTTGCGTTGTTTTCTTTCAATTTTTGGAATATGTTACTCCACTCTCTCCTTTTTTTCATAGTTTCTGCTGATAGGTCTGAGCATGTCCTTATGTGGGAACCTTTATATGTGATTGCTTGCTTTTCCCTAGCTGCTCTCATGATTTTCTCCTTTTCCTCAAAGTTTGAAAGTTTAACTATTATGTGCCTTGGTGATTTCTTCTTGGGGTCCCGTCGTGCTGGTGTTCTTTCAGCCTCCTGGATGGTTGCTTGGTTTTCATTCATTAGGCTGGGGAAGTTTTCCTCCAAGAATTCTCTCGCTATTGTTGCAGATGACTTCTTTGTTGTGTCTTCCTCCGGTAGGCCAATAATTCTAATGTTGTTCCGCTTCATAGCCGCAGACATAGCTCTTAGGTTTTCTTCGGCTTCTCTGATGCTCTTATTAGATGTTTGTTCACGTTTATTACAGTCTGCTTGGCTGTCCTCCACGCCACTGATGCGGTTCTCTGATTCCTCCAATCGATTCTCAAGGAACATGATTCTGCTATTGTGTTTCGTTACCTGCTCCTCAAGCTCCTGTATTTTCCTTTGGTATGTGTCTTTTATATCCTCTATCATTTCATCCTTTTTCTGTAGTGTTTCCCTCATATTCTGCATCGCTCCAAGCACCATTCTGAGAGCTTCTTTGTATGGCATCTCAATGTCTGCTTCTTCTATGTATGTTGTTATGTTCAGGACATCTTCTTCCTTTGCCTTTTGTTTGTCCTGTTTTTTCGTTGAGGTCGTTGGGGGTGATGGCTGTTTGCGTTGAGTTGTTTTTGAGGGACCAGGTGCCATTTTCTAGTCTCTCTCTGGAAGACTTATAGGAATTCTTCTTCGCTCTGCCTACAGCTGATTTTGCTATGGGATTAACCTACCACTTTATCTTCCTGTGGCTTCCCTATTAGGGGAGTGCCCCAGATGGCAGATCGACTGCCTGCACCAGTGTTGCAGAGGCTGGGCTGAAGTTCCCGCTATTGGTTTGAATATTGATAAGTGTTGGCTGAGCTGCCTTATGTCCCCAGGTACACAGGCAGGAACTCCCTGGTGAGAAGTCTGAGGAGTATCCCCTGGAGAGCAAGCAGGCCTTACCCTAGCCTTGAGCTATCTATGCAGGGTGGAGCTCACCTAGCTGGGTGTGGCCCAGGAGCAAATGCCCTAGGGCAATGGGAGTGCCCCGTAAGTCCGCAATGGCGTGTGAGAGAGCAGGGCAGGAACAAGGGGTTGAGAAAAATCAAAAAGTGAGACTAGACTGTGCAGGGGTACAGGGAAGCGAGGGAAGCAAAAGAAACTATGTAGCTGAGTCCCACTCCCTGCCTGTGGATCTACAAGGGCTTACTCCCTGCCCCAAGCCCCAGCGGTAGTTCGCAGCTGAGCCCCAAGAAGGGTCGCAAGAAAACTGCTGAGCCGCCCCCAGAGAGCAGAGAGGGGGGACAGAGAGCAGAGATGTTAACAGACGCCGCCGTGTAGCTGAAGCTTGATCCCTGCCTATGAAGCTGTGGGGGTTTGGGTTTATTCCCTGTTCATCCACGCGGCGCGGCTGCGGCTGTGGCTGTGCCTTGAAAAAGCCCCTGCGCAGCCCTCCAAGGCTGTGTGGGAATATAAAGCAGAGACGCAAACAGAAGCAACAATGCCAGTGGAGCCGCAAGAGTCCTGTTCCTGCCCTGAGGCAGATAGGGAAAAACTGTGGCTGTGCTGAGACCAAGCCCTGCTACAGGCTCCAAATGGTCCCGGCTTGGGCAGATCCGGCAACTGGACTAGGGTCGAGCCCCAGCCGGCTTCCACTGAGGTAAGCCAAAAGACCCCAGCCCCTCAAAACCCCGTGAATCTGTGCCTACTTATCTTTATGATGCACCTCCTGCGATCCAGTGGCATTGAATTTCACTCTGAGCAACTCTCCTGGGCTGGATTCTGCGGAGTCCCTCTGGTGTGTGTCACTCCGTCGCCATCTTCCCGGAAGTCCGAGTTCCAATTTAATAAAAGAAAGTATTCATGCATTGAGGGAGTGTTTGAGTAGAGGCCGCAGATATTATGTTTTAATTAAAATTTTCAACTTTGGTTAGTCCTTTTAAAGTATCTTAAATATATATGTTGCAAACTAATTGAATTTATTTATAGAATAATATCAGACTTATGACAATATAGATAATATTCCTTAGATTTGTTTTTCTAATCAACTTCACATAACACAAGCCCCTTGAATGTTCAACGTTAGTGTTTGAGTAGTTGATTTTGTCACATCTCCCCTACGAGATGAGTGAAATTATAGGAGATGTGTGTAAGTGGATACGTCTGTACCAGTATAACCAGCTGTGAGCTCACTTGGTGAGATACTCCCACAATTAGCCATCAGGATTCCAGAATGCACTTGAGATGCACAGCTCAGCTATCACTACCTGTGATGCTCTAGAACAGCGGTTCTCAACCTGTGGGCCACGACCGCTTTGGGGATCAAAAAACCCTTTCACAGGGGTCACCCGATTCATAAAAGTAGCAAAATTACAGTTATGAAGTAGCAATGAAAAATAACTTTGGAGGTCACTACAACACGAAGAACTGCTCTCGAGTTATTGAAGCTTCCGATTATTTAGACATGATATAGACCAGAAATACATTCATGAATGTGAAATATATACACATACAAGTGTTCTATAGAGTTGAAGGGTGAATCCATCTCTGCTGTCACAGCATCAAGCAAGGATATTGTCATATAGGTTGCATCTAAACCACTGACAACAAAGTGAACTCATGAAGGGGTGACTGTGGAGCTTCATTTCCTATTGACAGTATCCCTGGGTAAGACAGCACATGGGATGGAGAGAACACTGTGGCAGCTCCAGAGCCCTCACCTTCTGATTTATGTCCTCACAGGTGTGCATGCCCAGATGCAGTTAGTGCAGTCTATCACCAACGTGAAAAACCTTGGAGATTGGTGACGGTGTCCTGCAGGACCTCTGGAAACACTTTCACCAGCTACAGTATAAATAGGGTTTGACAAGCACCAGGAAAAGGCTTCTGTGGATGGGCTGGATCAACACCCACGCTGGGAAATCAGCCTATGTCCAGGGATTCACACAGGGCTATGCCTTCTCCTTGGATGCCTCAGTCAGCACAATGACTCTACAGATTGTCAGCCAGAAGTCTGAGACACACGCTGTGAAACCCACATCCCGAGAGTGGCAGGAAACCTGGGGGAATGGCAGCTGTGCTCACTATGGCAGGGACTCTGAATATTTCTCTGAATCCTTTATTTACTAGGTATGCCCTTCGAGATGAAATACAAAGAAAATTACTTCCTGAAATTAGCATAACTTTCCTGTGAAATGAGGAGGAGGATAAACAATACCTTGGTATGCAGCCTTTGTTCAGCTCTCTGTGTAAATACTGCCATTGCAGCACTAGGAACAATGCAGACTCTATGAAGGGTTGATTCAACATCTCCAGAGACAATGACAAGAACACAGTTTATCTGTAAATGGAAGGTTAGAAAATGGAAGACAAGACCCTCTGTTACTCTGTGATAACATGAGAGGAAGTCAGTGTGATCCCAGACACCAACTCCCTGCTCGGAGAGAGCTGGGCAGCAGGGGACGCTCAGGACCCACACATCACAGGACACACTCAGGGACAGGTGCACAGGGACAGCTTCAGGGCTGGTTTCCTGTTGTGGTCTGGGGATGCTTCTCCATCTCACGTTTCCCCCAAGGGTTTTCTCTATTTTTATGACACAGGAATGCAATGTTAATGTACAAGAAATATGTAAAATCAGACCTATTGCATGTAGGATGTATAACAATGGAATTGAAATCTCAATTTAAAAAGTGGGAGGAAGGAGCAAATAAAAAAGACAATTTTTATTTATTAGGGTTATACCTTACTTATTGGTATGCTAAACTTGGCAGCAATTGCATTCTTCAAGTAAAGCTTGATAATAGTTGTATTGATTGGATTTCCTTGAAGGCATATAATCCTATCACAGACATTATTGTATTTCATGATGGGTTTAGCAAGATCCTTTCTGACAATGACTGCCATGCCGTTCTCTTGACTGTGCTTTTCCCAACATAGTAAATCCTATGTTTTTCTGTTCAAATTGGTCAATACCAGTCAGTCGATTTATGCTCACTAATGCCTAGGTTACCAATCAATATTCTTGCACCCCATTTAATTTTTGACCACTTCCAATTTCCCTGAATTCGTAGTATGCTCTTTACAAGTTCTGGTATTAGAAGGCTTTTGTAGCTGTTTCGCTTTACCTTACTTAAGTCATGCCCCATCAGCAAAGGAAGATCCTGACGGCTCCACTCCCAAATCACGTCATGATGGCCTACTCCCCTCCAAGAAATCGGCCTCTCTTCAGTCACATTTCGAGTGCCCTCGAACCTGAGGGGCCCATCCTCTGGCAGTAGCTTCAACAATTTCCTACTTCCTTGGCTTAAGCTTTTAATATTCGACAATACTTCAAAGTTATGCATAAGGTTTTAGCAGCATCTTCCTCTTAAGAGGGCAGAGGGGTCCTTCTGCATTGTCTGTTCTTAGTCTGGAAGCTTTGCTGAAATCTGCTCCCTTTGGGTGACCCTGCTGGCATTAGATATAACACTGATATATCTTCCAGCACCTCAACAAAAAGAGCCATGACAGTATCATGAACTAACAGACAGATGGTGAGAATATAACAGCATTTCTTTACTATATATCAAGCAAGTTCTGGATCATATTTTAAATGCAATAAATAAATAACAGCATAGTGCAACCAAATAGTGGAATATTTCAGTTCAACATTCTCTATTATGAACTTAACATTGAAATAGAAATCTATAAGGACATCAAGAATCAAATAAGTAAACAAATAAACAAGTCTAGCAAACTA
Source organism: Tenrec ecaudatus (assembly GCF_050624435.1). Taxonomy (NCBI): domain Eukaryota; kingdom Metazoa; phylum Chordata; class Mammalia; order Afrosoricida; family Tenrecidae; genus Tenrec; species Tenrec ecaudatus. Next base: position 134,522 of record NW_027458698.1, read on the forward strand.
AAATTAATAACCAATATATAGCATACTCCACCAAGAACCAAACATATTTGCTCCCATTAAGCTGGGGTTTATTTCAGAAATAAAGTTAAGCATGAAATTGGTGGAAATATAAACAGAACTATAAATAGACAGACAGATAGATAGATATAGATGACAGATACAAGATATCGACAGTATTGACAGAAAGTAGATGGTAGCTAAATCGATAGTTGAGTAGATTTGTAAACCAATTAATAGATATTCAGCAGATATAGGAAAATATATAGATGGACGAGAGAGAGAGAGAGAGAGAGAGAGAAAGAGAACCTTGTTCAACAGACTCCATTGTCATTGTGTATTCAGGTTCAGGGTTTGGGCTAAGTCCATGCAGATGGTGTTTAGACAACACTCTTGTCTATCCTGAGATAAATTGGAGACTAATTGCACAAACCACAACATGAGGTGTTCCATCAGGAGTAAGCTGTTGTACATGGATGCTATAAAACAATGACTCACTCGTCGAGATTATCTCAAGTAACTGGGTCCTCACAAAAGAAATATACCACTTATTTGATGCATGCATGGATGGCGATACAAGTAGGTCAGGGAAGCTATGTGAGACCAGATTGTAAGCACCACGAAGGGAAGCTTGGGATGTATGGCACAGGGTCTCAGGCCAAATAGGGACATGACCCTCATTCAAGACTCAGTGCATGGGGAGGAAGATACAGATTTTCTAGCCGAATTTGGGGGCCTTCCCTACCCCATTTTCCCCTGTGTCATGGTTTTTAGTCCTCGTCCTGCTTCTGAGAACCAAGATTTAGATGTTTTTAGCATAACTGTCAACCCCAGAGAACAGAGGGAGGAGAATGAAGCATGGAAGTAGGACATCTTCTCTGGGTCCTGGCTTGTGTCTTGGGATACCACAAGTGGACACACCACAATCCAAGGTGCTCTCTGCCCACCAGAGGAGACCTGAAGGGAAAGTGTTCTAATGTTATTTTCTCTTTACTTTTCCTTGTGAATTGCATGAAGGTATACTGAGGAGATTAGTGTTCATTCAACAATTCATACACTTTTGTTTCATTTCATTGTCTACAATACACACAAACTCCTGTTACAATTACCTTTTCTTGTCAAACATTCTGAATTTTCCCTGGATAAGTGATGACCTTTTAAACTCAGAAGTTTGATTATTCTAAGGTAATTGTATCTCCCCAGGACAATTGCTCCCTTGTAGGCTTGCCGATTATTTGACTGGAAGTTTTTCCGAGGCTGTGAGTTTGGTCCCAAACCTGAAGGGATGCTGACAGCCATAGTCTCAGGACTTCCACAAGTCTACCCAACCAGGAAGCCTAGTCTTTGTATTTTTATTTTCTTTGTGTGTGTGTGCGTTGTTTCACTTATTATCCCACTCCTCCCAAGAACTTCTAATGCTATCTTTTCCAAACAAGTGGGTACTGATAGCAAGGCACCATCTATTGCTTCTGGTCTTAGAGTTCAGGATACTCATGTCCATGATTCATTACAGCATTGGACTAATAATGGTTTCCATGTGTCTTCAGTGATCATCACTCTGGAAAGGGAGAGACAATTAGCTACACTTCATGTGGTTTAAAGTCTCTAATCACTACCCTCAAAACCCAGATGTAGAACATTGTCTTTATGGGCTGTTATGTCAACGGTTCTTGGTGTTCCCTGAGCCCCAAGGCCTCCTTAGAGAGAGAAAAGTTAACCTACTGATTGTTCCCTTTCGTTCAGATCAGAGCAGATCAGAGAAATATTTAGGACAGATTATGAAACTGATGAAGATGAAATATTCTCCATGTTGTACTTTTAACTTCTCTTCTGAACTAGCTCCACTGTCAGAGAGATGGTGACAAGGGCCAGGTTGACCATGAGTATTCAGAGTGACACACTCATCTTTGGCTTTAATCTGCACAGATTTGTCTGACACTCTGAGTAAAGCTGACATTCCCTGAAATTTGTCTCCTCTCCTCAGGAAGCAGGAAGCACAGGGGAGACTGGGCACTGGGAGACACCTGAGAGGTCTATTCAGAAGGGGCCATTCAGGCTATCAGATTTTTCAAAGTCTTCACTAAGAATACAGGGTCACTTTTTATGCTGGACATCATTCCCCACAGACAGTAAGGAGGGACCATCTGTGAGGCCCCAGGCTCCTTGGGCTGCAGATTCACACTGGGTTTAAAACCACTCCTCCCCGGTGTAGATTGAGAGATGCTCTGAGTGGAGAGCCACCGTTCAAAACTCTCCATGCGTGAGGTGCTAGTGCCAGTGTTCTCTCTCTCTCTCTGTATACATGTGTGTGTTGTGGGATGTTATTAGGATCCAGTTCTTCCCTCCCTGCGGTCCCAAGACCCGCACCTCCCCCTGCCTTGGGTTTCCAGGGTTGTGAGGCTGGAGGAGTCTGACATGGAGGGCAGGACAGAAATATGCAAAGTGGAAGACATCCATTTTAGACCCACAGGCTACCTCCACAGGGGAAGCTCCCTCATCACCCAGCTGGTGACCTTAGTGTGATTGCTTTCCATCCTCCTTGCAAGATGGGTTCTGCCACCCTACCTCTCCTCATTGCTCTTTTCCCAGGTCAGGATTGCCACAGGGTTCGAGATGAATAGAGGTGTGTGTGTGTGTGTGTGTGTGTGTGTGTGTGTGTGTGTGTGTGAAGAGGAAATCTCTGAATCCTATCTCCACACGTGTGTGGGCTCAGGTGCAGCTGGTGCAGTCTGAAGTGAAGAGACCTGGGGAGTCTTTGTGGATCTCCTGTAAGACATCTGGATGCAGCTTTACTGGAAGCTGGATCGGCTGGATTAGGCAGACACCTGCAAAGGGCTTGGAATGGATAGGAATTCTTGACCCTAGTGAGGCTGACACCAGGTCCAACCCATCCTTCCAAGGAAAAGTCACCATCTCCACAGACAACTCCATCAGCACCATGTCCCTGCAGTGAAGCAGCCTTAAGGACACAGACATGGCCATGTATTGCTGTGCAAGAAACACAGTGAGAGAAACTCCTTCCTGAAAGGGGCAGAAACCCTCAGCCCGATGCAGCTGCAGAGCAGGAGTCTCAGAGGCATCTGTCAATCCAGCACCAGAGGACACAATGTCTGCTGTGTCCTAGAGAGTGAGAACAAGAACACAGGCCACTGACACGACAGGGAAATATCTCCCCATGTGGGGGCAGTGATGCCTCTTACTGGATCGGGGTTCTCTGGAGTGGCTCACTCTGTGGCTTCTGAATAACCACACGACTATAGAGCAGATGAGGTCAGGTTTCTTCACGATATTTTCAGAGTTCAGCCCTTGCTGCCGTTGAGGAATGAGCAGGTGCATTGCTGTAATAGGAAAGAAATTCCTAACCTCAAATTTCCTGGCCTCTTTTCTCACCAAGGCCATTCCAATTATTACTAGAACTTCTTCCTGACAAGTAACTGAGGTATCTTATTGTCAACATGGCTGATAAACACATGTGGGGTTAATTGAAGGGCGGAGGGATAAATGGTTCAGTGAGCCTCGCCTTTGTAGTTCTCAGGTCTCTTGCCTGTGATGACCGAACCAGCGTGCAGATGCCTTAGCAGTTCCCTGCTTCAGCTTGCAAGACTGACTTCCTGCAAGACATCCCCAAGGAGAAGCCACATGAACCTACCCCGATGCAGCCCTGGGTGCTGGAGCACCCGTGTGGAGAACCCTGTGTGCGCTGAGTTGCTTACACATTCACTGACTCAGCTTTTCTCCTACAGTTGGCATCATTGTGTCCGTTTTGTGAGATGGAGGTGGACTTCGTGGATTGGTTTTGGACATATGAGTTAATGTTGGTCTTGTGGGCTTGAGAAGCACTGGGTTGGGATGTTTTCTTGATGCACACTTACCCTTTATATAAAACTCTCTTATACATTAGTTTCTATAGATTTGTTTCTCTAAAGTACCCAAACTAACACAGTAGCGATGGTCATTTTTGCGTTCTAACTGAATTCAGTTGCCTGCATTCAACTTGATTCAAGAAACAGCTTTGTAGAAACTTTAAGGTGGAGTGGTGGCATTTGCAATTAGAAAACTACTAATGGATCCCAGACCTTATACCAGCCAGTTACACTCATGGGGAAATACTTCATATAGTTTTCTGGTTAAAAGTGATCTCCCCAGGAGGAGATTAGACCCTGCTGAGCCAGGATGGACTTGGTTCAGAAGTGTCTACATCCTTCCTCTCCCTCTTTCTCCTGAAGATACTGGTCCTACCTGAGGTCAGTGTCAGGGAAGGGTATTTTGGATTGATTAGATTCAGGTAGCACACAGGGAGAGGCCATGGTGTACAGAGACCTCTGACTATAAGTCACTGTATTAGTGACTTTGACCCTTCAAGGAAACAGTTCTCCCTAACTCCGACCTCTGTGAGCATTGAGGACACATCTGTTATTGCTGTGCAGGTGGACACAGAGAGGGCAGTCAGTGTGGCCCTCACATAAACTATACTGCAGGACAGCTCTGGTACCGGACTGCACAGACCGTTCAGACCAGCAGGTGGCACTCAGGACAAACAACAAGCCCAGGATCCAGGAGCAGGTACAGAGCTGAAATAATGTGGGGCTTTCTGCAGTGTCTTGAGTTGGTTTTGTTCCCACAGCTCTCAAACAGGTTCAGTGGAAACTCTGTTTACAATCGTAGGGAGTGTACTAGTGTCTCCTTAATGGTAACAAAGAAACTCTCACTGTCATGTAGTTGATTACGATCCAAAGTGACCCGATGGGACAGGTTTAAACTACCCCTGTAAAAGGTATTTGCATATAAGTGTTTAGTCTTGCAAAATTCTCTCATGTGATCTGCAATTTTATTTTTTAGTTTCACCTTAGTTAGTTGAAAGTATATAAAATACGAGTGATTTATATAAACAAACCTGGAGTTCGCATGAAAGTACCAGCATGATAGCCAGTAAAATAGGCCCCATGGGGCAGAGATACAAAGAGGGGTGGTGATGTTGAAAGCTAACTATCCTCAATAAAATTTTTTAAAATAGAAAGAAAGAAAGCTAAGTATTGGGCTTCTAACCACCAGGTCACTGGGTTGAAATCCAACATCCTCCCCTCAGGGACTGTACTATCGTCTCTTAAATTCCAACAAAGAGAATGTCCCTTAACAAAAGGCAGGAAGACAGTAAAAGCACTACAAGTTGGTGCCCTTTGAAAGTGAAAACTTGCCAGAAACGTAAAATGCAAACATTATCCACAAAATAAGTGATCGAAAAATGGTAAACTTATTCCCTGTCAGTGGTGGAAAATTTGTGGGCTGAGGGTGTAGGGGGTCAGGCAGCCCCACTAGGTCCCTGCTGCCATCAGAATCATTGTATGTTTATTCACTGCACAGGGTGGTGTCTATTAACAATATTTCATCCTTCACTGCCTAAAAATTGAATGACTTTCTAAATCATTAGTATTATGAGGAAGGTAAAAACAATTTATTTTGGTTTTATGTTGACATTTACTTAGAGAACTGACTCTTTTTCATTAAGTGAACTTTTGCATAAATGCTATGTTTCTGAAAGCTACTGCAACTTGATATCACAATTACAAAGTCTTTAAGAATAGAAATATGTTTTGTTGAATATGGAACTAGAAGTTAAAATTCAAGGCCAGCTCTAAGGGAAGGCTTTATGACTGTTAAAAAAATTCATTTGATTAATGATAATCTTTTCAATTAATAGTTTAAAAGTATAAAACTAGGAAAGTTAGACCTTAATCCTATTAAGAAAAAAACATACAGTAAAGTGCTTAGATGTTAAAACAAAATACAAAGGCAAAATAGTCTAGAATAAAATAATGGACTTTATATTTGTGTTTGTTTGTATGTCTTTATGACTATGAGATTTCAGATAAAACCATAAAATCATGGTGCATTAATGAAAAAAATAAGTTCAATAGCATTTGGACTTTTTGCAATTATAAATGTTATGAAAAGCTAGATATTTTAATAAACTATGTGTAACCTTGAAAAGAATGGGAATTCCAGAACATTTCATTGTGCTCATGAGGAACTTGTACATGGATCAAGAAGTAGGTGTGTGAACAGAACAAGGGTTTAAAATCAGGAAAGGTGTGTGTCAGTGTTGTAACCTCTTTTCATACTTGTCCAAGCTGTATGATGAACAAATAATCAGAAGAGCTGGCATATATGAAGAAGAATATGGCATCAGGACTGAAGAAAGGCTTATTAATAACATGTGATATGAAGATAATACATTCTTGCTTGCTCAAAGTGAGGACTTGAAACACTTGCTGATGATGATCAAGGATTGCAGAGATTATTATGTATTAGGATTCAATGTAAAGAAGACCAAATGATGAGGGCCATATTCCAATTATTCCAATTCTGCTGTTGTTTCTGATAACTGTTTATTTTGAACTGACTTTGGAAAGTCAGCATACTTCATGAAGACTACAGACACCCATCTTCCTCCCAGGTGCTCTCACAACAAGCAGCCAAGAAGAGCATTCACTCTCTCTCTCCTAATAGCTCAAGTCAAAGCAAAACAAAAAAAAAGTGTTACACGACTCAGTCTTTATAAGTGGCCTTGATTCTGCCTTGTCTGCTTGAGCCAACTGTAGTAAAGTTCAATGTATTGGAATTTTCTTTTAAGTTCCAGGATCCTACTGCATTTAAACTCTGAAAATTGTCTTACTTTGTGGAACTTTGTGAATCCTTACAATTATTATGTGCATTCCTAGATTGTTTCATTCCTTCAATAAACCCTTTAATTTTTAACTGAAGCTCCTGTTTGGCTTTGGAATGAAGAAGAGAAAAGTAAATAATATGTTCATTTCTTGACAATAGGTGTCTACCAATCACTATCAAGTTCCTAAAAAGGAAGAAAACAAACAATAAATAACAATAAACTGACCATTTTTTAGCAAAATGTAGTAAACATCAAGGGATTCAAAAAGTTATCTTCAATAGCTAATTTTTGTGGCAAGATTATATTTGTTTGAATATAATAGCGAAGGAGAATCTGACTACAGTGTAAGAACAATTATGAACATTGAGCATTCTGTTTGAGGCCATGCCCTAACCTGCTTAACTTTATGTAACAATGTAAATTCCACAGCTTGTACAAAGAACCTCCCCTTAGGACACGAGATGAGGCCACAGGATGTTAGAATACCCCATTTATTGCCTATAATTATTCTGAATTTTCTTTCCCAATCCCCTGTCTCTCTTGAGCCTTTCCTCACAGGAAAATATCACATTATACCAAATGACTATCCATTTTGACGAAAAGTGGCCAGGCAAACATGTCCAGTATAGATATTCCCAACCTTCAGGTCACAGATAACTTGGAACGGAAGGACTTTGTTCAAGGAAGCAAGTCACCAAAAAGACATCATCACACCAAATAAAAAGACATTTGGAACCAAGAAGTAGAAAGAGTCCTATCTTGTTAAGAATCATAACCCCAGGTAGGGACAGAGGGGGAAAATGAGAAGCTGATACTAGGCATCAAGTAGAAAGAATATTTTTTGAGAACGATGATGGCAACAAATGTGCAAATGTGCTTGAGACAATGACTGGATGAATAGACTGTGCTAAGAGTTGTACAAGCCCCCAATAAAATTATTTTTTGTAAAGAATCATAACCGTGGACATCAAGAATCTCAACAGAGCCATAGCAATAGAAGAAATAGAAAAGGGTATCAAGGGATTACCACCAAAAAATCCCCTGGACCAGATGGCTACACTGGAGAATTCTACCAAGCATTCAGGGAAGAACTAATACCAATCCTACACAAACTTTTCCAGAACATAGAAAAATATGGCAAACTCCTGGACTCCATCTATGAAGCTAGTATAACTCTGATACCCAAACCGGGCAAGGATCCCACAAGAATCGAGAACTACAGACCAATATCCCTAATGAACATTGATGCAAAAATCCTTAACAAAATACTAGCCAACAGAATACAAAAGTATATAAAACAAATAATTCACCATGACCAAGTGGGATTCATACCAGAGATGCAGGGATGGTTCAACATACGAAAGACCATTAGTATTATTCATCATATTGACATGAAAAAGTATAAGAACCACATGATAATATCAATAGACGCAGAAAAAGCATTCGACAACATCCAACACCAATTCCTGTTTAAGACACTAGCGAAGATAGGAATGGAAGGAAAGTTCCTCAAGACAATACAAGCTACATATGAAAAACCAACAACCAAAGTGGTAGTCAATGGAGAAAAGACTAAAACAATCCCACTGAAAAAGGAGAAGACAAGGATGCCCCTTGTCCCCATTCCTATTTAATATCATGCTGGAGGTTTTAGCTAACAGCATAAGGCAAAGATGTGACATCAAAGGTATTCATCTGGGGAAGGAAGAGGCGAAACAATCGTTATTTGCAGATGATATGATTTTATATATGGAAAATCCCACAAGTTCCACAAGGGGAGTACTGGAAGCAACAGAGGAGTTTGGCAGAGTGGCAGGATACAAGATCAACAAACAGAAGTCCATCGGACAGTTATACACATCAGATAAGACCACAGAAGAAGAGATCAAAAAGGTGGTACCCTTCACAATAGCCAAACACAAATTGAAATATCTAGGGATACACCTGACTGAAAAAACAAAAGATCTATATAGGGAAAACTATAGAACACTATTACACGAAACCAAGAGCTACTTCAACAAATGGAAGAATATCCCATGCTCTTGGATTGGGAGACTTAATATAGTTAAGATGTCAGTTCTGCCAAAAGCACTATATAAGTTTAATGCCATCCCAATACAATTACCATCATCTTTCTTCAAAGAAATGGAAAAACTGATTACCAACTTCATATGGAGAGGGAAGAAGCCCAGAATTAGCAGAGAACTCCTCAAGAAGAAGGACACAGTGGGAGGGCTTGCTTTACCTGACTTTGGCACATACTATGCACAACAGTTCCTAAAACTGCATGGTATTGGTACAATGACAGATACGCAGACCAAAGGAATAGAAACCCAGGAATAAAAGCATCAGCATACACACAGCTGATCTTTGATAAGGGCCCCAAAAATATCAAATGGGAAGCCGATGCCCTCTTTAACAAGTGGTGCTGGGAAAAAATGGATATCAACCTGCGAAAAATGAAGCAAGACCCTCATCTCACTCCATGTACAAGAATAAACTCAAGGTGGATCACAGACCATGAAGTTAAACTTCAAACTATTGGGGCCATCAATGAGGGAATTGGGACCAACTTGAGAACTTTGGTGCAGGGAATACACAGGCTATCAGAAATAGGGAAGGACACAAACACAGAGGTGGCACAAATTGACAAGTGGGATATACTGAAGATAAAACACTTGTGTACATCTAAAGAATTCACCAAGAGAGTAATAATTGAGTCCACAGACTGGGAAAACATCTTTAGCAATGACACATCAGACAAAGGCCTTATTACTAAAGTCTACAATACTCTGCTAGCTTCCAAAAAGAAAAAACCAATAGCCCACTTGCAAGGTGGGCAAAGGACTTGAACCGAAATTTCACAGGGACAGAAATCCGAATGGCCCACAAACATATGAGAAAATGTTCCCTATCTTTAGCCATAAGAGAAATGCAAATTAAAACAACAATGAGGTACCACCTGACACCCTCAAAGTAGCCCAATTCAAAAAATCAGAAAGCAACAAGTGTTGGAGGGGTTGTGGGGAGACAGGAACTCTCATCCACTGCTGGTGGGCCTGTAAGTACGTACTGCCACTATGGAAATCAATCTGACGATAGCTAAAACAGATGGAAATAGAGTTACCATATGACCCAGCAATCCCCCTACTGGGCATATACCCAGAAGAAGCAAGAAACAAACCAAGGCCAGACATCTGTGCTCCAATGTTCATTGCGGGACAGTTCACAATTGCAAGGAGCTGGAAGCAATCCAAAATTACATGAACTGATGATTGGATTAAAAGACTGTGGTATATACATACAATGGAGTACTCCGCATCACTAAAAAGCAGTGATGAACGTATGAGGCACATAGCGGCATGGGAAGAACTGGAGGAAATCATGCTAAGTGAAGTAAGTCAGGCACAAAAGGACAAGTACAACATGAGCCAGCTGAGGTAAGTATTAAAAAAAAATTTTAATGCAAAAGTGGCATAGGGGAAAAAGCTACTGTACACAAACATTTTGGGGGTGAAGACTGTGTAGTATGGAAGAGACCAGACCAAAACCAGGGATGCACATGGTAGACAATGGTTAAGGAGGTTGGGAAAGCAAAATAAAAGAATGAATATAAGGAACAAAAGGAGAGTGGGGGCATGGGGCACTAATCCACCCAAGGGGAGGGTATTGTTTATATCTCCACAGGGAAAGTGGGACCAGACTTCAACCCAGTGCTGCAAGGTGTGAATGCAATATCCCGGGGTGGAGTAGGGAACCAGTGGAGAGGTCTGGGAGGCTGGCCCCAGCACCATAAATTAAGTGGATTCCTGCCCCTCCCCCGAAAAGAATTTGTTCCAAAGGGCGACATTGACTCTGCAGCTCCGGAGATGGACATATCTGATCAGAGCACACGGGAGAAGATGAAGGGGCAGGAGGAGAGAGTGGAACACAGCCTGGCCCACCAGGCCGTGAGGATGATGTTCCTGAGTAGAGTAGCCAGTCCACAGAGAGAACAACATGGCTGGCCCCACTATGAGAAATGATGCCACCCAGTGGCTAAGGGAGATACAGGGGACAGCACCGGAGACACAGTGTGGGAATTGCACCTGACCTGTTCCCACCACATCGAGCCAAAGCACTGAGGGAGTGCAGCGGAACAGCAAGGGTATGGAGTGGCAAGGTCCCCAGGGAATGCTGAAAGTGGACTTTGGGGCCAGGGCTTGGTGCCCCAACAGACTGGACTGGAAAACGCTCCTAAGGGCCAGCAAATGATCCCTGAACTAACTACAAGCTTTTCTCTTGTGAAGTGTTTTGTTTTGTTCTTTGTCAGTGGTTTGTTTTGTTGTTTTGTTGTCTGGTTGTATACTGTTGCTTTGTTTTCCTCTGTCTTGTTTTCGTGCATGTTAGTGTCTCCACAGGTCTGTATGAATAGGACAGGCTGGATGAACTATCTGGAGGAAAAACAACAGGACCGACACTTCCGGGGGAACTTAGGGTGGGGGAGCGGTAGGGGGTAAGGAAGTGGTGTTAACAAACACAGGGACAAGGGAACAACATGGGACCCAAAATGGTAGTGAGGGGGGAGTGGCAGGCCAGGTGGGGAATGATCAAGGGTAAGGTTGCATAGAGAAGAGGTATAGCTATACCACAGGTGGGGACAGGGCATGGTAGTGGGGCAGGAGGAAAGTCAAGAGAGATGGAGGAAGGAGCTGGGAGTCAAGGGGAATTTATGGAGGTCTAGACAAAGACATGTACATGCTAATATATATAGGAGGATGGGGAAATAGATCTATGTGTGTATATTTATAGGTTCAGTATTAAGGTGGTGGAAGGAGCTTGGGCCTCTACTCAAACACTCCCTCAATGCATGAATACTTTCTTTTATTAAATTTGCACTCTATGATGCTCACTCTCCCGACACAACTGCTGAAGCCAAAGTGGGTGAACAAGTAAATGTGGTGAAGAAAGCTTATGGTGCCCGGCTATCGAAAGAGATAGTGTCTGGGGTCTTAAAGGCTTGAAGGTGAACAAGTGGCCATCTAGCTCAGAAGCAATAAAGCCCACATGGAAGAAGCACACCAGCCAGTGCGACCACGAGGTGCTAAAGGGACCAGGTATAAGGCATCATGCAAAAAAAAAAAAAAGAATATATATATATATGTGTGTGTGTGTGTATTGTGTGTGTGTACATATGTATGTGTGTGTGTGTGTGTGTGTGTATACCATTGAGAATGAATGGGGAAGTGCAGAGTGGAGACCCAGGGCCCAAGTTTCAGCCACTGGAGATCCCCTCATAGAGGGGCTTAGGAGAGGAAATGGGTCAGTCAGGGTGCGATATAGTACCGATGAAGAACACAGCTTTCCCCTCGATCCTGGATGCTTCCTCCCTCCAACTACCATGATCTGAATTCTACCTTGCAGGACTGGATAGGGCAGAGGTTGTACACTGGTGCATATGGATGCTGGAGGCACAGGGAATCCAGGGTGGACGATACCTTCAGGACCAGGGGTGTGAGGGGCGATGCTGGGAGAGTGGAGGGTGAGTGGGTTGGAAAGGGGGAACTGATTATAAGGATCCACATGTGACTTCCTCCTTGGGAGATGGACAGCAGAGAAGGGAGGGAAGGGAGACTCCGGATAGGGCAAGATATGACAAAATAAATATTTGTGGATTATCAAGGGCTCCTGAAGGAGGGGGGAGTGGGAAGGGAGGGGGAAAATAAAGAGGACCTGATGCAAAGGGCTTAAGTGGAGAGCAAATGCTTTGAGAGTGATTAGGGCAAAGAATGTACGGATGTGCTTTATACAATTGATGTATGTATATGTGTGGATTGTGATAAGAGTTGTATGAGCCCCTAATAAAATGTAAAAAAATAAAAGAAAAAAAAGAAAATGATTAGAGCAAAGAATGTACAGATGTGCTTTATGCAATTGATGTATGTATATGAATGGATTGTGATAAGGGTTGTATGAGCCCCTAATAAAATATTTTTTAAAAGAATCATAACCCCACCATAATGCATATTCATGACAATCCCCGGTCCCTGTGAAATCTGTTTCACATCCATAATCCTTTACATTTACTTGTTGGTTTACTTGGCTAAATCTGTAAACCACTTCTACCATTTATTTTCAGGAGCTTTCCTTGGGGAATCTTCTGGCTGAGTCCTTACTTGATCCAAGTAAAGCAAGGCCCTTTCACTTTCATACACCTCCTGTCTTTTTTTCTCAGCAAGAGTGGTGCTACTTAAATGTTATACATTTCGTTTAGATGAGTTTGCTTTTCCCTTATAGAGTCGCTATGATACGGAATCACTTTAATGACAGTGGGTTTGGGATTGGTGTTATCATAAAGAAGATGTGATAGGGACAGGAGGAAGGTCAAGGGAAATAAAGAGGTGGGAAGCAAAGGGCTGTTATAGAGGTCTAGATAAAGACATGTACATATGCAAATATATTTATATATGAGGATGGGGAAATAGATCTATGTGCAGATAATTATAGGTTTAGTATTAAGTTAGCAGAAGAACATTGGGCTTCCATTCAAGTACTCCCTCAATACAAGAATACTTTCCTCTATTAAAGTGGCATTCAATGATGCTCACCTTCCCTACACAACCGCTGAAGACAAAGAGGGTGAATAAGCAAATGTGGTGAAGAAAGCTGATGGTGCCCAAGTATCAAAAGGTACAGCATCTGGGGTCTCAAAAGCTTGAGGGTAAACAAGGGGCCATCTAGCTCAGAACAACATAGCCCACATGGAAGAACACACAAGCCTGTGTGATCCCAAGGTGCTGAAGGGATCAATTATCAGACATCAAAGAACAAAAAATCATATCATTGGATGCACACCTCCATGATACGATCGCTGAAGACAAATGGGTGCATAAGCAAATGTGGGGAAGAAAGCTGATGGTGCCCAACTATAAAAAGGTATAGTGTCTACATGGAAGCAGCACACCAGCCAGTGCCATCATGAGGTGTCGAATGGATAAGGCATCAGAATAGAAAACAATCTTACCATAGTGAATGAGGGGAGGAGTGCAGAGTTAAGACCCAAAACCCATTTATCAGCCACTGGAGATACCCTTGAAGAGGGGTTTAGGGGAGGAATGAGCCAGTCAAGGTAGGATGCAGCACTGATGAAAAATACAACTTTCTTCTAGTTCCTAAATGCTTCCTCCCCCCGCTCCCCCACACGATCATGATTCGAATTCTACCTTGCAAGTCTGGCTAGACCAAAGGATATACACTGGTACAGATAGGAGCTGGAAACACAGGGAATCCAGGGCAGATGATACCTTCAGGACCAGCGGTGTGAGTGGCGATACTGGGAGGGTAGAGGGAGAGTGGGTTGGAAAGAGGGAACTGATTACAATACAAAGATCTACATGTGACCTCCTCCCTTGGGGGCAGACAACAGAAAAGTGGGTGAAGGGAGACGTCAGACAGGGCAAGATATGACAAAATATTAATTGAGAATGATGAGGACAATGAATGTACAGTTGTGCTTTACACAATTGATGTATGCATGGATTGTGATAAGAGTTGTATGATATGAACCCCTAATAAAATGATTTTGAAAATAAATAATAATGAAATAATAAAGTTAATTCTCAGAGTAAAACAAAATTTTTTAATTGAAAAAAAACAAAGAAGATAATGGGGTCGGATTTCCTCTTTTCAGTTTCTGAGCAGACTGGCATCATCACTACTTCATTCCTGGGGCTTCCAAAATGCAGAATATTTTATCAATTTCCAGGTAAAATATCAAACCTACTGAAAAACATTACATCATGGACAGGGTTCTCTAGGATCCACAGACCTTGTCCATTGTCATCAATTTCCTGTGGAGATTCTTCTGCCAAGCGGTAAATTGCCAGTGTCCAGCTCTGTCAGAGATAACCTGAAACAGGGTCTGAAGGTAGGGAGAGGGACTTTAAATAAAGAAGGAATAGAAGACAGAACAGAGGGGTTCAGGAGGACCGAACAGCTCAACAACCCTGGAGCTGCTGGCAATTTTATTTTTGCAAAAGCCTTCCTTATATACTAAACACAGTAACCACAACCTTGACTTCATCATCTGTTCCGGGCAGTTTGTCAGTCTGTTTATACAAAGCTTATTCATAACTAAAACAATATATTCCTCAAAAAAACTTTTATATCTAGTACAGGATGAGAACACACAATCAAGGCTATCTGTTCCTCCAAGGATACTGTGAGATCAGTCAACTGGACACGTAGTCCTCTGATGTACACAGAAAGGCCAAATTTTCCAAACTGACTCAGGGGAAGATAGGGAAAGGGAAAAGAGTCCCCACTCCAATCCCTTAAAGCCCGGAGTAATTAGGGAAAATTCCCTACTCAGTCTCAACCAAAGCCAAGGAAGTAAGTGGAGAACTTCTTAGACCGAATCCCACAGTAAATTCTCTCTGGTAGTGTCCAGATTCCCCAAATGGCTTGACATAATAAGGTTTCCATTGCTTGTCATCAGTGATTATTTTCCCTCTTCCTAGTTGTCAAAGATTTGAACCCAGGATTGATGAACCCCTCACAGATTCTCAACCTAGTTTTTGCTTTCTCTGGTGACTGCTGAATTCCAGAGCTGGATCTTCCAAAACCTGCAGAAGTGGTTGGAGTAGTTGTGAGCAATATATTCTAGTAGCAGAAAACAGCTTCCCATCACTATGGAGATGGTACTCAAGCTCCCGAAGAATACCCACAAATCAGTTATCCTGCATCTGAGCTCAATCACACTGAGGGCACAGCTGTCCACTCATGTGGGAGAGAATCTGAGAGAGAACTGAGTGCCATCCCAGACACAAATATCACTGCAATCATGGCATTGATCTACGGTGATAACGTGGGGTGTGGAAAGCACAGGGGCGACTATATTTCTGGGGCCTGGGCAATGTGGGAGGCCTGGGAGCAAGCAGCTTCCTGTTAGCATCTAGGGTTTCCATTCCCTCCAAAATATTTCCTCCCAGAATGCCGTCTTCTTAAATGTGTATTCCCAAACCCCACAGATATTATAATTTTCATCCATTTGTAGATTTTATGCACACACAAAATTGTATGTGTGCATGCATACCTGTTTTATACACAAATGCTGTTTGTCTCATTGAGAGCTATGGCATATATTCAATGTTTTTTATACCCTGGATGGCTGTATTGGAATGAAAAAACAATGATCACACAACATAACACTCTGTGGGACTCAACTGAAGAGAACTTAATGGTGAATTCATAGACACAGACATCTGTATAGTATAGAAATATGGCTCTGAAATTAAGTACCTCATTGCCCATCTAATGGAGCTACTAAAGATGAGCATGCCATATCACAGTTTAGCAGGGCAGGCAAGGTGGGTAGGAACTAATACATATAAAAACTCACATAAATGAAACAGAAGGCGCACAGAAAATAAACGAATTAAATGAAAAAAAGAGAAGACAAATTAAAGTGATAAAGACCCAGATTCCCTGCTCATGACAAAAAGAAAGAGGACTGGAATCTCTCAGATCAGAAACCAGAGAAGAGACACCATTCCACAGATTTTATGGACATGTTTTATGAACAGCTTCATACACACAGTTTAAAAAAGTCACTGAATAGGGGAAATTCCTTGAAAGGCTAAAAAGAATCTAATAATGTCCCCACATAAGAAACGGATCATAGAGCTGCTCACTGTCATCATGCGTATCCATCGGTTGAGGGGAACGAGAGGGGATGCACTGTGAGCTCTCAGATGGCAAAGGCTGTTGTGTCTGCCATATACAGCTTATAACTTGAAAGTTACTTTCTTAAAAATTAATAATGTGTAACAATCAAAGCAATACTTGGTACAGAACCTGTGTAAGGGCTCTGTTTTCCTATGAGAGTGTTTGTGTTTCTCTGAGTCTGAGGGAGAACAGGTGCCCATAATCTCTACTCATCCGCTTCTAAATATCAGAGAAGATGCAAATGTAGCTCTCTGCCTGCCGATAAACCAGCCACAGCCCCTGATTTGGGAGATCTCAGAGGAAAGTCCAGCCTTCGGGTCTCTGCTGTTACCATTTCATGCCCAGGAGCTAGTCCAGAGGACACATCATTAATTTTGCAGCAACGCTGGCTTTCATTTTGGCTATTTCACATGGTAATTGTGCTGTACCCTGCTCTGTGTGTGTGTGTGTGTGTGTGTGTGTGTGAGAGAGAGAGAGAGAGAGAGAGAGCGAGAGAGAGAGAGAGAGAGAGAGAGAGAGAGAGAGAGAGAGAGAGAGAGATGGTGAGTGATTTAGTTTATTTAGGTCATCTGAGCACAGTGTCTCCTGCTTGCAGGTGGTCAGTGTGAGGTGCAGCTGGTGGACTTTAGGGTTGATATGCGAAAGCCAGAAGGATCTCTGAAAATATCCTGTGTAAATTCTGGATTCAGCATCAATAACAATGGCATGAATTGGGTCCTCCAGACTCAAGGAAAGGGCCTTCAGTGGGTCTCAAGCATTAAGACTGGTGGTGGTACACACTACATTGACTGCGTGAAGGGTCGATTCACCATCTCCAGAGACAACTCCAAGAACACACTCTATCTTCAAATGAACAACCTGAAAGCTGAGGACAGGGCCATGTATTATTGTGCAAGAGACACCCAATGGGGGGAAATCAGTGAGAGCCCAGACACAAATCTCCCCTGCAGGAAGGACAGTGGTCTCCAGGGGGCGCTCAGAACTCACAGAGCACAGGACTCAGACACAGGAGCAGGTGCAGCTGGAGCTTCAAGGCTGTTTTCTTGTGGGGATCTGCGGATTCTGCTAAATCTCGGTTTCCCTAGGGAATCCCTCTCTAATTTAAAAATATTAATTCTGTGACTACTTCCGGTATCTGTGAATTCAAAAAGTATATTGTAACGGGAGAATATAATCTGTCTTACAGCAACAAACAGTCTGCCCCTTAAGGACAGGAAATGACTCTGTTAGGGGTCCTTGCATCAGAGTTCTCATGACGCTCCGATAAATACTTTCCAATCAGACTCAGTGGAAATAGGAGACTGGGAAAAGGTAACTATTAAGTGCCAACATTGTTGGCTGCAAAGTTCACAGTATATTCTTCCATCACTTTGTGAGTTTTCCTGACAATCACTTATTCAAAATATAGAAACATCAATACATGCACACCATAGAAAGATATACATGCCTAAAAGTACTAGAGAGACCACAAAGCACATTATGACATAGACATGAGTGAAATTACACAAACACACACGCACACGCACAAACACAAAACAATGAAACAAAACAAAAAAACACCTGCAGTGGAAGCTCCACTCAAACTTGGGCACTTGTCAGATAGCAGGAATTAGGAAATGGCAAATAGTTTCTGACATTCAGCAGTGTCCCAGGGTTACTTCAATTTCATAGTCTCCTGAAATGGTGTTCTCAAAGGAACCAAATTGTTGAACTTAAAGAAGAAAATCTCCAGTGTGGGTGGCACAGGTGATTGCTATCCTAAAGTCATGTGTTTCAGAGTATGATCATATGATTTCAAACTGTAAAAACAAGATCAGAGGAGGGAATGGTATTAGAGGTGCAATTCAGGGCTATCATTGTTGGAAGTTCTCTTTGTTCTGGCTAAAGACTTCAGGCCTCTAGTGATGTGCTGTTGTTTTCCTTTCTCTCTTGGCATTGGTCTGACAAGGGGAATACAATCCTGCACTTGCCTTGTCAGCACCCTCAGGGGGATTCCAGGGTTATTATAGTTGATGACTGTAAGTTTGTCTGGAGTTCTGCTAAAACGAAAGGTGATCAACTGATCTTCTGACTGCAGCATTCTAAGGGAAACATTGTGAACCTAGGTCTGACATGTGGCCTTACAAACATCCACGTTTCTCCCTCAAGGGAAATTTGGGCCCAGGAGAAATTCCTGACCCTCTTCCAGGATAGACCTTCTTCTTTTTTACCGCATCTGTTTCCCCCGCAGTTGCTATAGCTTATCCCAGGTGACCATAACGTCCTGTTTTGGAGTTTTTAGCTTGTATATCTTGGTTTTTGTGTATTATGGAAGATAGGGGCTATATTCGGGGGGGGATCATATGGCGTCCTCTGTTTCTATTGGTCTCTGTGTGACTTAACCACTACACGTTATTCTGCTGATGAAAACCAGACTAGCAAAAGTATTCAACTCTAGGAGAGAGGACACACCCCATAGGATGCCCAGTTCTCCCCATTCACTGGAAAGGCAGGATTATACATAAGTCACAGTGGAATTTCTGAAGGCCTAAGATTCTCTTGTTGCAATATTAAATAGGAAAAGAAAAATGTGTTGAACAAAAGAGTGAAACCATGGATGTTGGTTTCCTGATCGGATGTCTTTGTGTTTGCATGCCTTCAATGCAGCTAGAGGCTCTGGGAGACTTGAGGCAGAATAGGGCACCTCTGAGATTCCGCAGTCCAATCTGTGGACCAATCCCCAGCAGTGATGGCATGGATGTCATCAGCCAATTCTATGAAGGGCCTGAAGTGAGTAATAGTTATTCCATATCCTACCTATACACTGTGAATACCTGAATGACAGTCACCAGGGAAAAGCCAAGAACATTCTGCATCTTCAAATGGACAGCCTCAACACTGATAACACAACCTTCTATTTCAATAATGGAGACACGGAAAAGGGAATCTGTAAGGGTCTGTACACAAACCTCCCAAAAGGGAGGTATGGATTTCAGGGATTGCTCAGGACTCTCAGTCACAGGGCTCAGTTCTGGCAGACAGTATGGAGGGGAGTTAAGAACTGGCTTCATGTCAGTGTCTGGGACTTCCTCTCCATCTTACAAATTCCATTAGAGCTTCTTTCAATGTGAGGGTTTGCATCAACCACTGAATTACAAACTTTGCATTGTAAGGGGAGGAAACAGTCCCCCATTTCCAAAGAGCAGAAGGACACCTTTGGAGTCAGATACACACAGAGGGACAAGGCAAAGATGATGGATCTCTCAGCTATGATGCAAATCTGTGCCCAGTAAGGGTCTTGGGAGGAAAGGGTGGCTGGGATTTCCATAAAGTTAGCTCAATCCCGCATGAACCAGCAAGCACTTCACAGTGTCCTCAAGCCATAGCTGTGCATTGGAGCTGTCCTGTGTATCTCAAACCCAGCTTGTCTCCATCCCCTTGACATCCTCAGACACTGGGTGGGAATCAGGACAAAGCAGGTGAGGAGTTCCAGAGGACACATTTAAGGGCCTGCCCTATCATACGGTTAGCTTAGACTATCATGGCATTAACATTCAGAGATGGAGGTGACCTGGACTAGTGTGCAATTACATCAAAGTGTGATCCTTAAGTTGTCCTGCCAGCCAGCAACATCAGATGTTATGAGACGAGTGTGTGCTGGAATGACCAGGTTCACGTAATGCCATACTAGTCTGTATGTGGAAACTGAAGGACTCCAATGAGCTTCAACTGAAAACTATCATCATATTATTCGATTGAAATCCTGAATTTTAGTGAACCTCGTGAGTGTTCTTTTGCAAGGCATTTGCTTTTTCTCCTCAGCAAAACCGAGCTCAGAAAAGCCCAGGTGACCAGGACCTGTGCTTGGATTTCCACAATGGTAAAAAAATATTAATTTAGAGACATAGAGACAGTTTAAGCATTCAGTAAATGAGTTGTGTCAACTGTAAGACTGGAGAAAATGCTTGTCATGGTGGATATCAATGATAAAGAAATATTCATGGGAAGTGAACATTAAAAATGCATGTTTCAAGATAGTACTACTGAGTTCATGGTCAAGAATATGCAAATGATTCCAAAATCAGGCAATCTGTGACTTGGGTAATACATTCAAGGTTGAGAGTCCTGCAGTTATTAAGGGGTCAACCCTACAGCACAAAAAGAGTCACAGACTTTGGTTGTAAATGATCAAATTTCAGGTGAGCCAGAGCCGCTGGGTAATGAATAGTTAAAACGGTCTATAATCCTTCCTAAAATTTAAGGACCTGAATGGACCTCATTTAATTTGGAGTGCCTTTGTGTCTCAAACTGGTGTATTTTGGTTAAGGATCTGAAATACTATTTTTGGATCTTATTCTTACTCTGTCCTGTCTATTAAACAACTCCTTCCCCCTAACTGCTCTGCTGTATCTCTACATGTGAAGTCATGACACCTGACTGGTTTGCACTCTTCTGAACGTTCCTGCCAAACAAAGGTCTTTCTTCAGAATCTTGCATTTCTTAATGGGCACAGAGTTAAAGCCTTGTCTTGTCTGGGGACCAACTTTTCTAGTTGGCAACGTCTTCCCTGAATCATGATGACACTTAACTCACTTTACTTACACTGAGGTTTTCCTTAGCCATCAGGCACTGGGATGCATTGAGGGTGTTGCTTGTAGGAGCGGTGTGGTTTGTGATGATCATGGCCAAGGTGGGAAAAGACCGGGCTGATTCTCATCAGTAGGAGGCCAATGCCTCCTGGAGACATCCTGCCAGAGACCTCAGGGCATATGACCATTAATAACATGCAGGGACAGGAGTGAAGGACAGCCTCTGGTCCCAGCTTACCCCTGCCTGACCTTAGCAATATGGTCTGAAGTGAACCCATGAGCATGTGAGCCATTTCCTCAAGTATTCATGAGTTTCTGTTGGACTCTGGAACAATTCACAGAGCCCAGAAACATGAGGAAGTATACTCAAGGGAGGGGTGGGTTGAAAAGGGCACTGAATGGCATTATGGAAGAGGTGGATATTGAGGCATCATCAATCCCCAACTCCTTGGGATCAGCCTGGTATTAATTCTTGTAAATCATATATTTACCACATATGAAAATAACCAAGGACTTTGAGGTTGATTAAGTGGCACCAGTGTATGAAAAAGAAATGTGTTTTGGAGAGTGTGAGATAATGGAGACACTGCAGGGTGGACCTGATGGTTTCAAGGAAATCTGTACTGTCCAGTCTCTGACACACAGGTATATCAGAGCCTCAGGGCAGGAGCAATGAAGGGCTGGAGGGAGAGATTCTGGGCTCAGAAATGCGGGGCTGTTCTTTGACTATTCACTCACACCTCCTAGGAAACTTGCTTTCTCACTGCGGACTAACACAGAGATGAGTTCAAAAGAAGAATTACCCTACAATGGCCTCAGAGGAAACAAAGGAGCATCTATTCATAAGCACAGGGCTCCCTCCTATGCAAATCATTCTTCAGGCACTAGGTTAAAATCCCAGCCTTGGGCACTGAAGGCTATCAGTTCTCTTCTGACAGAGCTGTGGGTCCCTTGGGAAAGCGCAGCTGTTGGCTAAAGATGCTATTGCTATGTGTTCTCCTGTGCCTGCTGACAGTTCCCCAAGGTAAGGGTCTCAGATATCAGTGTGGAATCTGGGGAAGGTTGTGACTGAGTGACTAACAGAGACCAATTACCTTTATTTACAGAAGTCATGTCCCAGGTGCAGCTTCAGGAGTCAGGCCCAGGATTGGTGAAGCCCTCCCAGAAGCTGTCCCTCACCTGCACTGTCTCTGGTGTCTCCATCACAAGCAGTGGTTACTACTGGCACTGGATCCGCCAGAACTCAGGAAAGGGGCTGCAGTGGATGGGCAGGATAACCTATGAAGGTAATACATATTATAACCCGTCCTTCCAAAGCCGACTCTCCATCACCAGAGACACATCGAAGAATCAGTTATCCCTGTAGCTGAGCTCAGTGACTGCGGAGGACATGGCCATGTCTTACTGTACAAGGAGCACAGTGAGGGGAAGTCAGTGTGAGCCTAGACACAAACCTCCCTTGCAGGGAAGTCATTGGGCAGCAGGGGGCGCGCAGGACCCACAGAGAACAGCCAGCCAACCCTAGACAGGCACAGATGAATGACAGGATGTCCTGTTGGAATTAAGGTTTCTCTTAGCTCTCAGCATCCCCGGGGACAATTTTGCCTCTTTATTTTTTTCTGTCTAAATTTTCTCCTTCACAATGCAGGCTTGAAAGGAGCGGCTAACAATCTTGGTTTGAAATAGAATATAAAAATCACAGGGCCCCCTGACTTGTGAGACAAGGTCAAATAGAATGGCCTGGAATGACTGGAGGACTGCTTTGTGAGATCATTCATGGAAGGGAACACTCATTGGAAGGGAACATTTGATCCCTCTAAAATGGCAAGTGTGTTACAAGAGCAGGACATGTCAAACGAGTGTCTCAGAATGCTGGTTAGAAGTGGAGAGGATGACACTTCTCCCCTGGTTTGAGCATGTCGTCAGGGAGACAAGTCCCTAGGGAAGAATGTCCCTTTGCACTGCAGTGTCAGCAACAAGAGGTGCACCTCGATCAAGTGAATAGTCAGTGGTGCCTAAATGGTCTCACACATGGGAGAAGTGTGAGGATGGTGAGGGCCTGGGGATTATTGTTATTATTCTGTTTTTTATAAAGTCGCTAAGAGTAAGCACTGACTCAGCAGCACCTACCAACGTCTCTAATGCAGTGAGGGGCAGAAAACTGAAAGTAATTTGGAAATAAATATAATTGCCTAAATTAGCAATATACTATCTTACTGCATATTATTTTATCTTTATTTAGAAGTGTTAAAATGATTTAAAATTCAATAAATCTGCCATTTCTAATTATGATAAAACCTATGGGGATAACACACCCGAGGACAAGTGTAAGAAATAAATATAAAGGCTATAATGAAATAAGGAGAAATGGTGACACAGTGGATTTGGGTTGGGCTGCTAACTGCAAGCTCAGCAGGTAGTAGAGCACTACAGCCTCGCAACCCACAGAGCCCATTGTGCTCTACCCTGCAGGACTGAGATGACAGAGGATGGACTCAAGGGCAGGGAGTTGGTGTTTTGGTATAAATAATAGTAAATCATCAATGATTCCCTTATTGAATCCAATAAATATTCCCATGTAACAAGGAAGAATAAATGAACTTGCATCGGAGGAAATACAAATAAATTCTTTATGCTCCTGATGAGAAATTTTTGCATTCTCAAGAGAAAAACTAAGTAAACCATGGACTCAAGAGTTTGTACTATACTAAGATCACTGAATCCAAAGATAATCAGCATATTGTTTTTCTAGATATTAGGGTGGAAATATTTCCAAATGTTTCAACTTTTAAATTTTAGTTACAATTCAATCCATTATCAATCAATTTGGTAACAGAAATTTAATGAAATCATCAGAATGGTATTTAAATTTATTTGGGATCATTATAGATGAAAAATAAATATAGCTAACGTATATTCTTGACCATACTCTGAAGTACAACACCGTGTTTGATGCCTTCTGACAACTATAAATGCAGTAACATTAGATATGATCTGTCTTTGTTGCATCTACTTCTCAATTGACTGTTTTATTGTGTGTGTTTTTTTTGTGTCCTTTCATTTCAAACAGTATGTGATGGTATCTCACTGTTTAACCTTACACTCTAATGACAAGTAATGCTTATTTGTTATATATGATGCTTATGTTTCCTAAGAAAGTCAGATTATTTGTGTTTTTGTAGTCCTTCCAGGATGAGGCTTTAAAATCAAGTCCTGTTTTCAATATTTTATATCTTCCTTATTATAGATTTCCTTCTAGTTCCCAGTTTAGGTCGGTACCTTCAGTGATGATGCCTCTCTCTGTGCCTGATATAACAGATCACAGGGAAAAACTAAGAAGAGCTTCCACCCCGTGGAACACATGGTCTAGAACAGACTCAGTAAGAGATTGACAGTACAACTGGGGGATTTATTGGGGTGGGCATCTGGAGGATCCTTGAGCAAAATCCGTGAAAGGCAGGGTTCAGACTCCATGCCGCTGTCTCTCAACATCAATGAGGACTCACCTATGAAAGTGGACAGAGACATCCTTCCTGAGCAGACAGCCCCCAGCACTCCTCTCAGACACCACACCCAGGATTCTGCCCAGCAGGACAGTGAGGGTTTGCATCTCTGGGCTCCCGCTGCGTCACAGAAATCTGGGAGCTTCCACTAGCCTTTCAGCTGGCCACTTCCCAGTGTGCATCTAGTGGAACAGAGTGTGTTGGTGACTGCAGATGGATTTCATCCATTTTTGACCCCCAAAATTCAATAAATACAAATAACAATTTTAAAATAAAAGCTACATAGTAATCAGTAACCAGAAAATGTGTAACGGATAAATAATAAAGACTATATATAAATGAAATCATCACAATGCATGTGATATGATTAAAGTTAACCTTAATGATTTTAAATGATATAGAACAGCTTTTAGCAATAATCCACACCAACTTTCATTATAAGAAAGAAATAAATGACAATCTATCCAAGGAAAGAGAGGTAAAAATAAAATTGTCACCCTTTATGGTGTATGATTAAAGTTTACCCTAGTGCTTCTAAATGAGACCTCAGCAGCTTTCAGCATGAAAGCCATGTTTCCTACATAACTTGGATTCATCCTTCTGAATAACCTGGGAGGAAGCAGCCTACCATCCCACGTGCCCATCTTGGATTCCTCTAGCCCTCACCTACTTGAGTCAAGAGAGTGGTCCAGACTGATATCTGAGCCTTGACAGCCCCTACAACTGTGAATTGAAAAGGTGAGAAGTGTGACTAGAATTTTTCCTAAACATTTCTGGCACGGTGTAAGGGTGGTGGGATGGGACTAAAAGTGAGGCTTTCTTCTTTAATAAAGGGCACAGTCTCTGAAACTCACAGGGAAGCACTGATTCAATAACATTCAGTGACTAAGGGTGCTGGGGCCAAGATATCAGAGGACGGAGGTCACCCACCCAGTTGGCCCTTCCTGAGGTCTGAGCAGATGCAGCTTACCCTTCATGGGTCAGGATTCCTTTTGGAGTAGATTCGTCAGAATGAGCACAGGGACCCACTCAGCATCTTGGAGCTTCCCATCCAGAGTTATGTTGCAACATGAGGCTTCATCCATTGCCCCTCTGGAGCGGCTGTCCATAGAATTCTCCCACCGTTGTTCATGGCAGCTGTTGCCTGGAGATAGAGGGAGACAGTGAAAGTCATGGTGGAGTCCTGGCTCTTCATCTCGCTGTCCCTGGTTGTTCTAGTGACAATCTCACAGGACATCTTTTGCATGTGAAAGACAGTTGTCTTCATATTCTAAGTTTCCAGAGCTTTTCAAGAACATTTGATATTTGGTTGTTTTTATTTTACAGTGTCTCATGTTTGTCTGAAAATTTTGCCTCAGTGTTTTTAAAGGTTTTTTTTTTTTTCAAAAGTCAGCCACCAGGCCTATCTGTTAAAGTGTCTCTGAGGAGAAATGAAACATCTTCTCAGCTGCTAAACATTGGAACTCTTTGTGTTGTTAGGGGTTCCAAGTTTAATCTCACATTTATTCAAGAGGGAAATTGACACATTGTGATGTATTTATTTTGGAGGATTTAAAGAATTTTTTAAATTATGGTAAATTCTTCCTTTTAAGCTTCTTGGGTTTGCATTTGTATTTGTTTTGTTTCACTTTCTATTAAAAATCTCTGACATTTAAGGAAAAGGCATTGCTTTTAGAATGCTGTTGTTGGTGTTGCTGAGATGACTGCAGGGTGTGACATAAGTGTGGATCAACTACAAGTCCGGGGAGATAACATAGAGCTAAATAAGAGACTGTCACAGTATTTTCACATTAGAATAGAGGCGTCTAACCTACTAAGAATTGTGTAGGGAGATTTGCATTCTGGTGGTGAGAATAATTTTTTATATAATTCATGAATTCTATTTATGAATCATAAAATGTCTGTCATTGTAAAGATGTTTTAGGCTGTTCTTGTTGTTAAGAGATATGGAATTGGTCCAGAATCCTACATACCCTCAGCACTGACTCATAGTTAGCCTATATGAAAATGGAGGAAATACTGGAAAATCCAGGGACATCCTCAAAATTGTAATGTTGAAATGAAATGCTGCAGTTATCATATCACTCTAGCTTAATGAGTTGATTATACTAAGAAAGTGTTTATACTACTCACTGCTATAACATATTTGATGTAATCATTCAAATTGTTAATTTGGTCTTCAAATATCCAATTCTTTATAGGTCATTGTCTTCCTTGAAAAATGCTGACAGAGACCTGCTCTGATCTGCCTTTCAAGATGTTGATCTTACTTACAAGACATGCCCACATCTTCCTTGAAAGACATCGATGATCTGACTTGTAAGATGGTGACAGAAGACCAGATAAAAGTCTTTCTTGCAAGATGTTACTAAGCTTCCTTGCAAGATGCTGGGAAAATATTCTCTTATCTGTCTTACAAGATGTCGCTGATACTCTTTAAAAGGTGCTGATAGAAGACCTGGTCTGAGCTTCACTGATCTTTTTTGGAAGATGCTGATAGAGTACTGCTCTGATCTTCCTGGCAAGATGTTGCTGTTCTTCCTTGCAAATTGAGAGAGAAGACCTGTTCTGATCTGCCTTGCAAGATTTAGCTGAACTTCCTTGCAAGAAATTGATTGAGACCTGCAATGATCTTACTTACAAGATATCACTGGTCTTCCTTAATGGGTGCTGATGGAAGACTTGCTCTGGTCTTCCTTGCCAAGATGTTGCTGATCTGCTTTGCAATATAGAAGACCTACAAAGATCTTCTGTACAAGATGCTGCTGGTCTTCTTCAAAGAAGCTCTTAGAAGATCTGCTCTGGTCATTCTTTTTTTTTCTTCTTCTTCTTCTTTTTTTACATTTTATTAGGGGCTCATACAACTCTTATCACAATCCATACATATACACATATCAATTGTAGAGAGCACATCCGTACATTCTTTGCCCTAATCATTTTCAAAGCATTTGCTCTCCACTTAAGCCCTTTGCATCAGGTCCTCTTTTTCCCCTCCCTCCGCGCTCCCTCCTCCCTCATTAGCCTTTGATAATTTATAGATTGTTATTTTGTCATATCTTGCCCTATCCAGAGTCTCCCTTTCCCCCCTTCTCTGCTGTCCCTCTCCCAGGGAGGAGGTCACATGTGGATCCTTATAATCAGTTCCTCCTTTCCAACCCACTCACCCTCCACTCTCCCAGCATTGCCTCTCATACCCCTGGTCCTGAAGTTATCGTCCACCCTGGATTCCCTGTGCCTCCAGCTCCCATATGCACCGGTGTACAACCTCTGCCCTATCCAGTCCTGCAAGGTAGATTTCGGATCATGGTAGTTGGGGGGAGGAAGCATCCAGGATCTCGGTGAAAGCTGTTTTCTTCACCAGTACTACCTCGCACCCTGACTGACCCATTTCCTCTCCTTAACCCCTCAATGACGGGATCTCCAGTGGCCGACACTTGGGCCTTGGGTCTCCACTCTGCACTTCCGCTTCATTCACTATGGTATACACACACTCACACACACACACACACACACACACACACACACACATATACACACACATATATTCTTTTCTTTTTTCTTGCATTATGCCTTATACCTGGTCCCTTTGGCACCTCGTGATCGCACAGGCTGGTGTGTTCTTCTTTGTTGGCTTTGTTGCTTGTGAGCTAGATAGCCGCTTGTTTATCTTCAAGCCTTTAAGACCCCAGACACTATATCTTTTGATAGCCAGGCACCATCAGCTTTCTTCACCACATTTACTTGTTCACCCGCTTTGGCTTCAGCAGTTGTGTCGGGAGGGTAAGCATTGTAGAGTGCCAATTTAATAAACGAAAGTAGTCATGCATTGAGGGAGTGCCTGAGTAGAGCCCTAAGGTCCTTCCGCCACCTTAATTCTAAACCTATAAATATAGGCACATAGATCTATTTCCATATATATATATATATTTGCATGTACATGTCTTTGTGTAGACCTCCATAAATGCCCCTTGACTCCTAGCTCTTTCCTCCATCTCCCTTGACTTCCCTCCTGCCCTACTACCATGCTCCGTCCCCACCTAGGCTACAGCTATACCTTTTCTCTACGCAACCTTACCCTTGCTCATTCCCCACCAGGCCTGCCACTCTCCCCTCACTACCATTTTGGGTCTCATGTTGATCCCTTGTCCCTGTGTTTGTTAACACCACTTCCTTACCCCTCTACCTCCCCAACTTTCCTAATAGTTTGAGCAAATTTTAAATCAAAATTTTTATTTTATGCAAAAGGGGCATAGGCGAAAAGCTCGTGTATACAAACATTCCTGTGGCAAGGTCCAGGTAGTATGGCAGGGGCCAGCCCAAATTTAGGGATACATATGGAAACGAATTCAAAATGAGGGAGCAAAAAGGAAAAAGAAAAAAAGACATGAGATGCAGGACAACAGAGTACTAACCACCCAAGGGGAGGGTATAGTTTATCTCCACAGGGAAAGAGGGGCCAGAGTTCAGCCGGTGCAACATGACATGAATGAAACATACTAGCATGAAGAAGGGAACCAATAGAGAGGTTTGAGGGGCTGACCACAATCCCAACTACGTGGATAGTCTCCCCTCCGCCCAGAAGAATGTACTTCAGAGGACCACACTGAAACTACAGCTCAGGGAGAGGGACATGTCTGATCAGAGCACACAGGTGCAAAGGAAGGGGGTGGAAGAGAGAGCGGGGCACATGCTGGGGCACATGCTGGGCCACCAAGCCCTGAGTCAATACAGAGAGAGGACTATAGGGCTGGCCCCACTACAAGGCACGACATCCCTCACTGACCCATAGCACTATGGGGAACAACACTGGAGACACTGGGAATTGTGTCCAATCTGAACCCACGACACCGAGGCAAAACACTAAAGGTGTGTGACAGAACAGCAAGGGGAGCAGAGCATTGAGTCCCAAGGGAATATGAAAAATAAACTTTGGGGCCAGAGAGTGGCACCTCATCACACTCCACCAGAAAACACTCCTAAAGGTCAACAAACAGACTTTGAACTATTACAGCAGTGGTTCTCAAACTTCCTAATGCCAGGAACCTCTAATAGAGTTTCTCATGTTGTGGTGACCCCCCCAGCCATAGAATTATTTTTGTTGCTACTTCATAACTGTAATTTTGCTACTGTTATAAATCAGGCAACTCCTGTGAAAGTGTCATTCGATCCCCCCCAAAGGGGTCACGACCCACAAGTTCAGAACTGCTGATTCATAGGCTTTTCTTTTTGTTGTTGTTTTGTTTCTTTTGTTGCTTTTTTTTGCTGTATTATTTTTTGTGCATATTATTATCTCTGTGGGTCTATCCAGATAAGTTAGGCGGGACAAAGAATCTGGAGGAAAAACAATGGAATCGGCAGTTCCGGGATTATCTGGGAGAGGGGGAGTAGGGGAAAGGAAGTATGTGTTTACAAACCCAGGGGCATAGGAACAACAAATGATCCAAAATCAATGGCAAGGAGGGAGTGGGAGACCAGGTAGGGCTTGAAAAAGGGCAAAGTAATTAAGAGGAATTACTGAACCCCAAATGAAGGCTGAGAATGAGAGTGGGACATGAGGAAAGGAATAGGAAATAGAGGCAAGAACTAGGAGGCAAAGGGCATTTATAGACGGCTAAATACAGGCATGTATATATATATAAATATATTTATATATGATGATGTGCATATATTTATAGGTTTAGTATTAAGGTAGCAGATGGACATTGGGCCTCTACTCAAGTACTCCCTCAAAGCCAGAACACTTTGTTCTATTAATCTGGCATTCCATGATGCTTGCCTTCCTGACAGGATTGCTGAAGACAAAGCGGTATATAAGCAAATGTGGTAAAGAAAGCTTAAGATGACCGGGTATCAAAAGATAAAACATCTGGGTCTCAAAGGCTTGAAGATAAACAAGCTGCCATCTAGCTCAGAAGCAATAAAGCCCACATGGAAGAAGCACACCGGCCTGTGTGAACACAAGCTTTCAGTGGAATTAGGTATCAGGAATCAAAGAGGAAAAATCATATCATTGTGAATGAGGGGGAGTTCAGAGTGGAGACCCAAGACCCATCTGTAGGCAACTGGACATCCCCTTACAGAAGGGTTATGGGGAGGAAAGCAGCCAGTCAGTGTGCAATATACCACTGAAGAAACATACAACTTTCATCCAGCTCTTTGTTCTTCCTCCCCCCTACTACCATGATCCCAAAGCTACCTTTGAAATCTGGCTAGACCAGAGGATGTACACTGGTACAGATAAGAACTGGAATCACAGGGAATCCAGGAGAGATAAACCCATCAGGACAAATAATAAGAGTAGTGACACCATAAGGGTAAGGGGAAAGTGGGATAAAAAGAGGGAACCAATCACAATCATATGGGTCTGGGTCTCCACTCCTAACTCCCCATCATTCACAATGATATGATTTTTCCCCTTGGCATCAGCTGTTCATTTTTTCCCTCTCTCCCTGCTCCCCCCTCCCTCATGAGCCCTTGATAATTTATAAATTATTATTTTATCTTCTCTTACACTGCCCAGTGTCTCCCTTCACCTACTTTTCTGTTGCCCATCCCCCAGAGATAAGGTTATATGTAGATCTTTGTGATAGCTTTCCCCTTTCTACCTCCCCTTCCCTCCCGGAATTGCCATTCTCTCCACTGGTCCTGAGGGGTTCATCTGTCCTGGATTCCCTGTGTTTACAGTTCAAATCTGCACTGCTGTGCATCCTGTGGTCTAACCAGGTTTTCAAGTTAGAATTGGGATCATGATAATGGGGTGAGAGGAAGTGTTTAAGAACTAGAAGAAGGTTGTGAGTTTCATTATTGCTACAGTGAAAAAAAAGGTTTTTATTTTATTTGGATCCATAATCCATGGCAAAAACTATCAATAAATCCAAAAACATATTTTTTGGAGAAAATCTTCTATAAAGGATCCACTTGAAGTGTTGAAATCAACATGGGGAGCTTGGCTCAAGTCAGACCATGGTATATTCATTACAACATATCCATTTTTTAAAAGTGGACAATGAGTAAAATTATATATTAATTTATTTTATTTTTTATTTGTGCAGAATATTGAATATACCACAGACAGGAAGAAGAATAAAAAAATTATCTTGGAAGGAGCACTAATGAAACATTTGGCTGCTAACTGCTCAGTCAGTAATTTGAAACTTCCAGCCACTTCACTGGAGAAAAATAAGGCTTTCTATTCCCACACATAGTTCCAGTGTAAGAAACCCACTGGGACAGCTCCACCCTCTCCTATTAGGCTGTTATGAATTTCAGTCCTCTCTATCACAGTGAGTTTGTACTTTTTTGTTTTTAGTCTCTTCGAAGAAGTTCAGGAAAAATGTCATTAAAATCAAAGACGTTGAGGTATCATTCCCTCAGACATGAGACATATTACAGGAATGGAATAGTCCAGAGAAAAAAAACATGGTTGTTTTTTTTAAGTTTAACCAAAAAATAGAACCACATTCAATGGCTGTATTTTAACCATAGGGTGTAGTTTAACAATACAGGGGCTAATTATGGCAGGCATTGTGGAAATAGTGAAAGACTAGGCAGGATTTCCTTCTGTTGTGCAAAGGGTCATTACGAATGAGGAGTGTGTCTACCAGTCTAAGTATCACCATCAATAAAAAGTAATTCCCACATATTGACCAACTGGATACATTGCCATCAGATTCATTCTGTCAATGAAGTCCTGAGACTATTACATTTCTAAACCGTGAAAGAGCTCAATATCCCATTTTTAGAAACCTATAGAAAATGTTTCACTGCATGAAGTGAATAAAGAAAACTGTAGGACTGAAGAAATTCTGACACTAGACAATCGGATAACCCATGTCCTCTAGTAGAGCTTTATATCCAGACTCTACACAGGAAGTTCTGTTGCCCATCCCAATGAACCAAGTCCCAAACTATGAGGTTGACGCCTTACATAACCAGGCCTAAATCACATAAGGAAGATCATCCCAGTAATCCAGTGGATTATACCATATATACATTTGATAGCAATAGCTATCACGAAGCTTTATGAAGCCCCGTCTTTGTTCCCCTACCCTGCCATGCTCTTACATTATAGACAACCCTCAGCTATTGGACATAGTGTTCCCCACAAGTCCTATCTAACCTTTATCTGGGTAATGAAAATACCCTAGGCATCTTTAATACCATTTTGAAGCTCAAGCTTCTTGAAGTCAAATTGATGCATTCTTTACATACAAGAAGCAGAAGTCTAGAAAGTTTGGAGTTGGTTGAATGAATTTGGTTCACACACCAGCCAAATGTTGAAATCTTCCCTTGTCATGCATAAACGTGAAAGATAGTATTCCCAGGTTTTAGTTCCCTCAACTGGACGATATTTCTCTCTGGCAAATCTGTGACCTGAAACTTAGCAGTAGATAATATTGAGTAGGGCAAGTCAGTTTCTTGGCCTGTACTTCTTACCCTAAGTGCTTCCTTGTGGCCTCAAAACCATGCTCCAATCTGAGTGTTTGCATTAAATAGAGGACCCCCTCTAAATTTAGGGTACTCTCCTCTTTTCTTCAGCCCCCTTAGTTGACATTCATGTCAGACAGGAGATATTTCTTTATCTCAGAGGATGAATGGATTCCAGGTCTTCCCAAAATGAAAACAGTGAATCTCAAGTACTGTATAGACTTGGGAGGTAAATGCTTAGGTTGAGTATAGATCTACATTGTTAAAGGTTGTCCTACAGCATTAAACCACACAGATGAATTTGATATTACCTTAGGTGATTTTTCAGGCACAACATATTATTTCAGTCCAAGTCAATGAACTCACTGTGTCAATTGTTTTTGTGCCATTAAAACACTAGTATTGTGCTTTAAAAATAATTTAGAAAAGTGTGATACATGATCAATGGTTTTGTTGCTGCTGTTATTTATTGTGCACTGTTTCTAGTAACAATTATTTCTCTTTTTAAAAACCATTTTATTGGTGGCTCATACAATTCTCACAATCCATACATACATCCATTTGTCAAGCACATTTGTACATGTGTTGCCATCATAATTCTCAAAACATTTGCTTTCTACTTGAACCCTTTGCATCAGCTCTTCAGTTTTCCC
This sequence comes from Tenrec ecaudatus, assembly GCF_050624435.1. Classification (NCBI taxonomy): domain Eukaryota; kingdom Metazoa; phylum Chordata; class Mammalia; order Afrosoricida; family Tenrecidae; genus Tenrec; species Tenrec ecaudatus. The sequence goes on from NW_027458698.1 coordinate 168,042, forward strand.
CCTCCCTCCCGTTTCCTCCCTCACTAAAGAACTCTTGATAATTTCGAAATTATTATTGCTTTGTCATATCTTACACTGTCTGACGTCTCCCTTCTCCCACTTTTCTGTTGTCCATCCCCCAGGGAGGAAGTTATATGTAGAGCCTTATAATCAGTTGCCCATTTAGAATTATTTCTTTCCATTTATGTTTTAGTTTATTTTTATACTTCATTATCTGAATATAACACAAACAAGCCCTTGCTTTCCAGAACTTAGAAAGATTTTTAAAGAAAATCCCCCCAATATTTTAATGATCATCTAACTAAAGAATCAGAAATTATTTATATGTATTTTAAGTAGTAGTCACACACTTGTTCATGTTTCTTTTTTCCCACTATCTCATCCAGCTAATTACTGTACGTTTATGTGTTGATACCAATGTAAATGTTTCTCTTACTGTGACATTCAACAGATTCTGAGTATTTCGTCAAAGTTCATCCTGCTTCAAACTCCTTGTATCCCATGGAAACTGTATAATATTTATAGTGTGTGAACAAATGTGTATGGTTAGTGGAGCACATTTAGAAGCCCACAGTAATAGAGTGTGGTACCACAGTAGAGTGTGGCAACCAGTGAAAGATGTTTTAGAAGTGAACAACAATAAATAAAATGAAATAAAACAGGAAATACTAGGGGGACTTGGCTAAGGCAGAGACAACCTTAACAAGAACAAAAGCCCAGAGGGAGGTGTATTTTCTAGTCTCTACAGCTCTTGTGTTTAAGGATGCCCAATGTTATGGCTTTTGTGAAAGACAGCACATTACCAATAAGGAATGACAAGGTGTAGGTAGACAGATGATACTAAGAGTCAAGGTGAATGAGGGAAGAAGCTTAAAAGTACATGAGATGAAGGAAGGTAATGGCTGATGCAGTCACTCTCTTCCTGCCTGTGGAGGAGAAATGCAAAGCCCTAGACTGTAGGCACAAGGTGCACAGCAGCACGGGGGAACTCCAGGGTGAGGTCTTGTGACTAGCTCTCAGAGGGTCTCTGCAAGCCTGGGGTTATGACCACTTTTAGACAGCAGATGAAGCAACAGCAATCTAGTTGAGAGGAATTACTAATAGGTGGAAGAAGGACAAGCATGATGGTAGGGTAAGGAGGAAGGTAAAAGGAAACAGAAGAAAGATCTAGGAAGCAAAGCTATGGATAGTGGTATAAGCATAGGTCTGTGCATATGTAAATACATTAATTCTGAAAATAGAGATCTTGACCTACATGCATATATTTATAAGGCAATACACTAAGATACTAGATGGACTTTGGGACTCTGCTCAAGCCCTCCCTCAATGCAAGAACACTTTGTTCTAACAACCTGACCTTCTTTGATGCTCACCATACCAGCATGATCACTGAAGACAAAATGGGTACATAAGCAAATGTGGTGAAGGAGAATAGTGCCTGGCTATCAAAATATATACTATCTGAGGTTTTAAAGGCTTGAAGTTTAAAAGAGGCTATCTAGTAGAGAAGCAATGGACCCACATGGAAGAAGCGCATCATCCTGTGTGATCATGAGGTGTCAAAGAGATAGGGTAATAGGCTTCATAAGACCACAAAGAAGCAAGCAAAACCCCCCAACACATTGCTGAGAATGAGGGGGGTTGTAGTAGAGACGCCACCTCTATCTGTAAACAATGGGACATCCCCTTACAGAAGGGTCACACTGAAAGGATGAGTCAACCTGGGGGCAGGATAGCACTGATGAAACACAAATATTATTAGGTTCCTTGAGGCTTCCTCACACCCCACTATCATGACTCCAATTCTGCCTTTCCCTGTGGGCTAGACTGGAGCATGTGCACAGGTACAGAAAAGAGATAAGAGTTCACAACATACCGAATCTAGGAACAGGAATGGGAGTATTGATACCAGTCGGGGAAGCGAAAGGCAGGGAGGGGAGGGGAGGAAGGGGGAGCCAATCACAATGATAGACACATAACCACACACACACACCCCGGGGATAAACACACAAAACATGGGGGAAGAGAGATAGCAGTCAGTGCAAGATACAAAAATAACAATAATTTAATATTTATCAAGGGGTGACAAGAGTGGGGGGGAGGAAGAGAGGGGATAAAAGGAGCTGATACCAAGGTCTCAATGGAAAGTAAATGTTTAGAAATGAATGATGGAAATATATGTACAAATATTCTTGATACAATTGAATTGTGGATTGTTACAAGTCCCAAATAAAATGATCTTTTTAAAAAAGCACATGAAATGGATTAAGGAAAGAGATGACTTATCATCCATTCTGTCATCTTGGACTAGAGCATGGGTTTCAAGCTCTCTAAGTAATGTTGACAGAGGGAAAACGACACAAACAAGGAGACGGCTTATTGTCTTGGGTTCTAGGATATCCCATCCATAGTCTTGGTCTTCTAGGGAGACTGGATTAGCTAGTGTCTGGGCTGGAGTTTGTGAAACATGCTTAACCAGGAACTTGGAGCGAGGAAAACAAAATGAGTGTGGTGGGGAGAGGCTGTGCTTTGAGAAAGGAGAGCAGCATTAGTCTGAATGGCTAGTTGGACATCATTGGCACAGCCCTTTTGTAACCCCCAGGGTGTTTCTGAAGGCAGAGGGGTGTGAGGTTGCAGTCCTAGGATAAAGGGTAAGGTTTAGGGCCCCTCTAAAACTGATCTGCAAGTCATGGTAATAAACAGATGCACAATTTGTTTTAGACTCTCCTATGCCCAGTCACCATGCATTTCTGGAATCTCCACGTCATCATTCCTCTAGGTCTTAGGGACAGCCTTCCAGCTCAGGGCTCTGAGACAGGTTGCTTTCAGAGGAAGGTGGACTTCCAGCTCCCTCCTTGATCAATATTCTTAATCTAAGCTTGACTAAGTATTAACTTCTTCTGGAAAGACTGTCAGCTTATGGAAAATTACAAAAGAACTAAAAGGTGATAATAAGTTCAATAGATGCATTATACTGGATAAATCTGCCTAACAAAGCCTCTTTAGAGTGTTGAAAAACAATGATGTTACTTTGAGGACTAGGTTTATCTGACCCAAACCATGGCATTGCCGATTACCGCATGTGCATATATAAGTGGGACATTGAATAAGGGAGAAATAAGAAGAATGAATGTGGTTGAATTATAGTGCATGGGCATTCAAATAGGCAAACAAATCTGTTTTGGCAGAAGTAAGGTCAGGGTGCTAGTTAGAGGGTAGGAAGTGAGAGCTCACATTAAATACTTTGGACATGTTGTCAGAAGTGACCAGTCCGTGGAGAAGGATGTTTTTTTTGTTTGTTTTTTTTTTGGTAAATTAGAGGGGCAGTGACAAATAGGAATCCCTCGACTACATGGATTGACACAGTGACTGAAGCAATGGGTTCATCCTAAACTGTGAGGATGCTGCAGGGGTGGGCAGAGTTTCATTCCCTTGTGCACAAGGTCCCTGTAAGATAGAATGGACACCATCAGAACTATCAACAACAAGAGCCTCAGAAATTACTAATCAACACCCAAGGCGTGCACAAAATGATAAATAGTTATGTTTACAAAAGTTATTTCCATGCCATCAAATGCACAAAAGCTCAGGAGACATTCACTGGAATTTAAGTTCTAGTTTAAAAGAAGGAATGGGCCCTGCCCACTCACTGCGTTCTTCCCTCTGCCTTCCTTCCCCGCTGCGGGACGCCTCCTCGTACAGCCGGGAGCCCGGAGCCCGGAGCCATGGCCTCGGGCAACACCCTCTACAGCGCCATGGACGGCCCGGAGATGCCAGCCGAGATCGTGGAGCTGTGTGAGATCGAGGTGGAGACCATCCAGGTGGAGACCATCGAGACCACGGTGGTGGGCGAGGAGGACGTGGACTGGGACGATCGCGGAGGCGGGAGCGGCCATGGGCACACCGGCTACCACCAGCAGCAGCAGCAGTCCATGATCGCGCTACAGCCGCCGGTCACCGTGGACCCGAGCCAGGTGCACCACCACTAGGAGGCAATCCTGGTGCAGACACGTGAGTTGGTGGTCGGCGCCGAGGAAGGCTTCGAGGGCCAGATCCCGATCCCAGTTCCAGCGCCGGCCAGCATTGGCGAAGAGGACGACGATGACTACATCGGCCGCAAGAGCAGCGGTAGCGACAGCTCTTGTGGGGCGGCGGCACCGGCAGGGGCGATGCGGGCAACAAGAAGTGGGAGCATGAGCAGGTGCAGATCAATCAAGACGCTGGAGGACCAGTTCTCTGTCACCCTAAGGTCGTCAGATGAAAAAAAAGGTCTTGACCATGAGACTGGCTGGGGAGCAGATCATTGGGGAGAACTCCCCTCCTGACTAATCGGAGTACATGATGGGAAAGATGCTCCGCCCGGAGGGATCCCCGGCATCAACCTCTTGGACCCCAAACAGCTGGCAGAATTTGCCAGAATGAAGCCAAGAAAAATTCAAGAAGATGATGCTCCGAGAACAATAGCTTGCCCTCACAAAGGATGCCCGAAGGTGCTCAGGGACAGCTCAGCCAGGAGGAGGCACCTGGACACCCACGGCCCTGCGTCCACCTCTGTGCCGAGTGCGGCAAGGCTTTTGTCGAGAGCTCAAAGCTAAACGACACCAACTGCTTCGCACTGGAGACAAGCCCTTTCAGTATAAGTTTGAAGGCTGTGGGAAGCGGTTTCCCTGGACTTCAATTTGTGCACAGACGTGCAGATCCACGCGGGAGACAGGCCCTAGGTGAACAAGAAGTTTGCTGAGTCTACTGACCTGAAATCTCACATCTTAATACACGCTAAGGCCAAAAACAAGCAGTGAGAAACCGTGAGAAGGTAGCTCCTTCTCAGCTCCAGAAGCCTTTTCCAGAAGTGACTGGCAGACAACGCGCCTCTCTTTGTAGATTGTTTCCAGGAAAGAATTTTAAAAATGAATCCTACATACCTAAGGGACATGTTTTGATAAAGTAGTAAACATTTTAAAAACACAAACTTTATTAAGATGACATTGTTAAGATACCCTATCTTGCTCCGTAATCTCGTTTCAAAAAAAAATAGTGTTTTTGTAAAGTGTACTCCCAGCAGGCGAACAGTTCATGAACTTCGCATCAAAAGACAATTCGTTATATGACAGTACTAAAAACGGAACTTCTTTTCACATTTTTATAAATATGGATCTCACCTGTTGGTTACAATTTTTTAAATTTTGTATTCTCCAAGTGTGCATATTGTACACTTTTGGGGGATATGCTTAGTAATGCTGTGTGATTTTTCTGGAGGTTGATAACTTTGCTTGTAGTATATTTTCTTTAAAAGAATGGGCAGTTAAATGCATACTTCAAAAGTATTTTCCTGTACAAAAAATATTATATAGGTTCTGTTTGCTATCTTAATTTTGGTTGTATTCTTTGATGTCAACACATTTTGTATAATTGTATAGCTGTATTGAATCATGTAGTATCAAATATTAGATGTGATTTCATGGTGTTAATTTAAACCCATTTTAGTTACCTTTTTTCCTCTCCAAAAAATACTGCCAGATGCTGACGTTGCGTGTGCTCCCTTTGCTTGTTGAGCTACAGAATGTGGTGCTTGGTTGTAGAGTATACTGTACTTTGACTATCAGATGTGCATGCACACCATGTCACAGGGAGGGCGACAATTAAACGGTGGTCCTACAGACAGGAATGGCAGAACGAGCTCTGTAAGCACAGTCTTGTTGTCTTCTGTTGTCCAGAATTATCCTAATTCTTGAGCCTCCCAGAAATTGGAAGCTAAATAAAGCAAGTCAAGTTTTCCTTAAAAAAAAAAAGAACGGGTTTCTTTTATTTTAAAAAAAACTAATAAAATAAAGGTGATGCAAAACTCACTGAGAAATTGCTGCCCCTCATTGATTTATAACATTCTTCTGGAGGTGAGCTGTAGGACATTTTCTAAGATCCATACAGCATGTCATATGGCAGAGTATTTTCCCAAACTGGGGCTCTGTTTTGCAGGCATCACACAATGATTAGGTGTTAGTCACTATTTTCCTGGCAAGGGGAGTGTAAATCATGTAGTCCTCTAGAATGAGAAGTCAGCTGGAAGATCAGAGGGTCCAGCCAGTTCCTGGAATCAATGGTAGTTGAATGAGTTTTAGGTTGCTTGCAAGGGCTATAATCAATTGAATTGAAGTAAAATCCCAGGAGAAACTTCTAGCATAAACAGACCATAGATTAAAGCTTAATACGGAGTACTGAGATGGTATGAATAAACACCGCTTTAGTGTTTTGTAGTTTAAGTTCAAGTTATTGAGTGTAGATATAACAATGGTTGTGAGAGGACACTTACCACTACTTCAATACTTTCTTTTTAAAAAAATCATTGTATTGGGGGTTCGTACAACTCTTATCACAATCCATATATACATCCACTGTATCAAGCACATTAGTACAGTTGTTGCCATCATCATTCTCAAAACATTTTCTTTCTACTTGAGTCCTTGGTAACCAATACTTTCTATCAGACCAGTAAATACTCTGACACCAATGTTAGATAATGATACTGCAAGAAAACTGTAACCCAATACTGATAATGGATATACACTAAAATTTCTTTAAAATATTTGGAACAGATTCAGACAACATATTAAAATGATTATATACCACGATGAATTGAAATTTGTCCCAGAGCCCATTTTACATGAGAAAATTAGCACTGTAATAAGCCCATTGACAGAAAAGAGGGTCAACTGTCTAAGTAGGCACAGAAACAAAATAGGAACATTTAAAAATCAAAGGCATTGGGCCTCTTCTCAAGTCCTCCCTCAATGCAAGCTAATAACCTGGCATTCTGTGATTCTCATCTTCCCAGCAGAATTGCTTGAGTCAAAAAGGGTGTATAAGCAAATGTGAAGAAAGCTGGTGATGCCTGGCTATCAAAAGATATAGAGACTGGAATCTTAAAGGCTTGAAGTTAAACAAGAGGCCGTCTATCTGAGAAGCAGCAATGCCCACATGGAAGAAGCACACCAGTCTGTGTGACCACAAGGTGTTCATGGGATCAGGTATCGGGCATCAGAATACCCCAAACAAAAAATCATATCAATGGGAACAAAGGGTGTCAGATTGGCGACCCAAAGTCCATCTGTAAACAATTGAACATCCTCTCACAGAAGGGTCACAAGGAAACGATGAGCCACCCAGGGTACAGTATAGCACCTATGGAACATATAACATTCCTTCCGTTTTTTAAAGCTTGCTCCACCTCACTATGATGACCCCAGTTTTACATTACAAATTTGGCTAGACCAGAGTATGTACACTGGTACAGATAAAAGCTCTCAACATAGTACATGGAATCCAGGAGAGATAAACCCCTAAGAACAATAATGGGCGTAATGATACCATGAAGGTAGGGGAAAGATGGGGCCACAAGGGGGAGAAAGGGGAACCGATTGCAAAGATCATCTTATAACATTCCCCCAGGGGAATGAACAACAGGAAGTGGGTGAAGGAAAATAGCAGATTGTGTAAGATATGAAAACAATAATAATTTAAAATTCATCAAGTGGTCACGAGGGAAGAAAGGTGGTGGAGGGAGGGAAAAAAAGAGGAGCTGATACCAAGGGCTCAAGTAGAACGAAAATATTTTGAAAATGATGATGGCAATGTATATACAATTGTACAAGTTATAATTGATGTGTGGATTGTAATAGGAGCTGTAAGAGCCCCAATAAAATACTTTAGTTTTAAAATGTCAAAGGCTTTTCATGTAAAAAAACTACAACTGTGACATGAAACAGGTATAGTTCGATGTGCTAACATATTCATTAAAAAAACACCCCACTTAAGAAGCAGGACAAACATACATTTCCACTTTCAATACCGTATTAAAAATTCTATAGTATTTTCTAGATGGACCAATCATAAAAGGAATACTTTTTAAAAGGAAGAAAAGAGGCTTCCAAAGAGAAGAAATAGTAATTCCTCGAATCATCATAAATTAATGATACTTTACGTAACAGATTCCAAATATACCATAAATGCTACAGCTATTAAATATTTTTAAAGTTGTAGGCTACATTTCAACACACAAAAATAATGTTTGGCATTGAACACTCTAACCATTAATTGCTAATCTCCAACTGCCAAACCATTAACCCTTACACATTAACATGCTGAACTTCCTTACTAACAACTTCCTAAAGCACTGACCCCCCTAAGTACATGAAAAAGCCCCTTACCACCAGAACTTCTACTAACACCCTGAGCATATCCTGATACCCACAATAGTCTTAACATGCTTAACCAATCCGACCACCATACTCTCTTAACCTATAATGCATTTATCCCAGTTTTTAAATCAGGTAACAGGGTAAACTTTATTTTATAACCTTAAACCTAACTTAATGACCCTAAATCTCAAATTGAGAAACCCAACTCCGAAAATAAGAATCTTAAAACCTTAGCTCTACATCCTTATACCTTAACACATAAGCCTCTAATCAACTCCAAATACAATATGTTAGGCATTAAACCTTCAAAACATAAAGCCCTTTAATATGTCCACGAACATCTGACTCACGACACTTAATTCCTATTTCTATTCCTCCGCAATTGTTCTTGAACCTGGAACACTGATTAATCCCAGGATATAGGTTCTAGTCTTAAATACAGACTCTGAGTCTAATACACTTACAAGCCTAAACAGAACCCCAAATCTAATCCATCAAAAACTCATCTTGCTAATTATGTGTGTGGAGCTATTTTCTCTCTCAGATTTTACGCAAGCAATAAGAACTTGAGTAGGTTGGCAGGCAAACCTAAGAATCACAAAAATATTTTCAGTTAATTTTAAGTCATTTGAATCTGGTTCAAGGAACTTAGAAAAATAAAGAAGTTATATAGAGTTTAAATATGACAAACAACGTCATGGTCAAGGGCTATCACGGGCCCCTTGTTGATTTCTGATCTTTGCGTCTTGGTCTCAAGGAGTCTTTTCTAACATATGTAGGGATGTTACCCAATAAGCAAGATGCTGAGGGTGCAATAGCACTTATTCACTAATTTGTAGATCACCATTTAACCTGGTTTATCCCCGGACATAGGGTGAAACTCACATTAAATAAAACAAATTAATTACTGGTTATTCTGTCATCGACCCCCTTGTTCCCCTCATTCCCAGGGGACATGCATGTCACCAGAGATGGAGGAGGTAGCAAATTAAGGAGCTTACATTGGAATCCATGACTCCACTTTTCAAAATTGATCTTGGCCTTTCTCTCAGCCCTAGGTAAAAAGACTCAGAGGAAGAATTTGCACACCCCCTTTAATAGTGAGAGCTGGCAACTCTAAAATATTTGGGTCCATGTCTCTTTGAGAGTCTTGTCAGCTAACATCTTAAGCTCACAAGACATACTGCAAGTAGGAACTCTATCTTCACCCCCAAGCTGGAAAGGCATCAATTCCAGGGGCACCCTGTATGTCCAGTGCCAGGAACCCCCACTCACAGCACACTGGGCTCTTCACTTCTGAAGACCTAAGTCCTCGAAGAGTTACTCCTGATAACAACAGCGGCCTAAGCTCTCTCTGATGCTGGCCTGGACATTAATACCTTTGAGTTCAACCCCAGGGACTTACAGAGGCAAACGCATTGTTCCTCCCTGAGCCTGTCTTACAGGTCTACTGGCTGAGGATACCTGTCATAATATAGATCCCCCTGCTCAGGTTCCAGGGTCTCTTACCTTTAGGACACACAAAACATTCAAGCACGGATGATCCACTGGCTTTCCACACAGCACAGCCTGATCTGAGATCGATCCACCCCAATTTCAGCACCTTGAATTATCTGCCTCACTGGGTCCTGAGAGTGAGCTGGGAAATAAAGCAGTTAAATCACAATCCCCTGTAATTACTTCAGCATGATTAGTAAATCAACATAATGTAGCCATCCTTGGTTTAGTCCAGCTGAAGGCAGATTAGACCCTAGGTAGATTCCTCTAAGTTGCTGTAGGGAGGCATTCTTAGCTAATGCTTGGGAGCTCCAGGAACATCTTTGCTCACACATACACATGCACACACATGCACACACACACAGATGCACACAGGCAAATATTCATTTAAATGGTAGCAAGTAAGAATTTAACCTAAAGAGAATGGGGAACCCGAAGAAAAATAAGAGACAATGGGATGATATTTAACATCAAGTGAGGGTACACTTACAGCCCACAGCCTGCCATTGTGTTCTCTGTATTTGCTCCATTAGAAAATGTAATACTTGATGACACTTTTTGTGTTAATCTCAATTATCAGACCAGGTTTGTTCATTAGTAAATTACTTCTTTGGCTAACTTCACTTTTCATTGATCAACCATGATCATCCTTTACGTTTTAAATATGTTTTCTCTCCAGGTTTTAACTGCTTAAAACTTCACGATTTTAATTTATGCGTACTCAGAGGGCACTATAACATTGTGGCAGAGCATAATGACCAATGAAAACCAATTGACTATATGGGTCTTAAAGGCTTGAAGATAAACAAGTGGCAATCTTGCTCAGAAGCAACAAAGCCCACATGGAAGAAGTACACTAGCTTGTGTGATCACGAGTTGTCAAAGGGATGAGGTAGCAGGCATCAAAGAACAAAATATCCTGTCATTGTGAATGAGGGGGAGTTCGGAGTGGGAACCCAAAGCCCATCTGTAGGCAACTTATGATACCCTAATGGAAGGGTCAAGGGGAAGCGACAAGCCAGTCAGGGTGCAGTGTAGCAACAATGAAACATATAACTTTCCTCTAGTTCCAAATTCTTCTCCCCCCCACCCCCCCTGCGCCCAATGCACACTATCATAATCCCAATTCTACTTTACAAATCTGGCAAGAACAGAGGATGTACACTGGTAGAGATAGGAACTGGAAACACAGGGAATCCAGGGCGGATGATCCCTTCAGGACCAGTGGTGTGAGTGGTGATACTGGGAGAGGGGAGGGAGTGGGGGTGGAAAGGGGGAACCGGTTCCAGGGGTCCACATATAACCTCCTCCCTAGGGGATAGACAACAGAAAAGTGGGTGAACGGAGACTTGGACAGTATAAGATATGACAAAATAATAATGGGTTCATGAGGGAGGCGGGAAGGGAGGGGAAAAATGAGGAGCTGATGCCAGGGGCTGAAGTGGAGAATATATGTTTTGAGAATGATGAGGACAAAGAATGTAAAAATATGCTTTGCACAATTGATGTATATGTGGATTGTGATTAAAAGTTGTATGAGTCCCAATAAAAATGATTTAAAAAATAAATATAAAGGTATTGGTTTAATTATATCTTTTTAATGTATTACTCATTTGAGGATATTTTAATGCAATGGATTCACAACGGATGGTAAGTGATTTTGCATTCATAGTTAATGGCAAAAAAAAAACCCCGATTGACAGTGTCTAGGAGTTATCTGATACTTTTTGCTGGGAAAAAATGAGTATGTTTATTTATAAGGTATAAAATAAGTAAGTAACGTGTAAATATTGTGGAGTTTTCTATATAAAAATGTAGCGAATTGCACATTTTCAGTAAAGCATACATTTTCATCTGTACAGTTTCCATGTTAGAACAAGACTTTCCAAATTAGAGATAAGTTATTTTAGTTGTATCAATATTATTGGCCTGTTCAAGAAAGTTTTGCGTCAATGCATACTAGTGCCCAGTTTGAAAATTTTGAAGAAGATTGATTTCTGGATATTTTCTCAAGCTTACATTTATTGGAATTAGGAAAATCTGTGGGTAACTTTTTATCCTCACATTCTTTGGCTACAAAATATGAGTATATTTTTGCACATACAATAAGTACAATATTACAATGAATAAAATAATATTCAACTGAGGAAAGCCCTTTGAGCATCCCTGTCAACAAGTTTAACCATGTTAAACCACCACAATGACTCTCTTCAATGATACATTATCAAGTTTATGAAATTGAATGTCTCATTTATGAAAACATCTTTGCATATGTTCAATTTTAGACACTGTACCCGATCTCTTCACATGGCAGCAAATAATGATAGGTCTATCGTCCTACACTCTTGAGGTAGTTAATTTATTGTGTCTACCTGGCCGATAAACACATGTGGGATTAATTAAAGGGCAGAGAGATAAATGGCTTGGTGAGCCTCACCTTTCTTGTTTCTTGCTCTTTGATCATTAGACCAGTGTGCGGCTGCCTTGCTTGTTCTGTGCCTTAATTTGTAATCTACACTACCTGTGGGACATCTATCCCATCGACTGTGTCGCTGTAATTTGAGGTATCTTCAAGACCTGCTCTGCCACACTATTGGAATATACAGCTCTTGAGCTGTTGGACCCTGTCATCTGGCTGTTGGTGACCTACCTGCCTTGCTGTTTGCTGCCTGTGGCCGGACAGCCTGAATTACTCTATAGGCCCTCAGGATTAGAAGTACTGCCACTGTCTCACAGCTGTCTCATGGGAGTGAGTTGCACTGAGCCATTTGTACTGCTTTATAGATTATTTATTTCTTATGTTATCTCTCTCTCTCTCTCTCTCTCTCTCTCTATATATATATATATATATATATATATATATATATATATAATTATTAGCATTATGGTTTTGTTTCTCTGTAGAACCCTGTATAACATAATTGTTAATGCAAGTGTGTTCATATGGTCAAAAAATAAATGCTCACCTCAGCCCCATGATGCAAAGACCAAGGTTTATTAAGTGCATACACTTCATTGGGGGAAATGTTTGTAAAAGAGAAAGTGCAGAGAAGCCCATGGAGGCTGGAAGATCACTCAGCTAAGATGCAAATCTTACCCTGAGAGAAGGAAAAAAATGAGAGGTAGGAAAAACTTTCTTAAATGTCAGTGTAACCCAGCAGATGCCCAGTAAGTTGATCAGGTTACCTCAATACAAAATCACCCATTAGAGAATCACCTTCTTTCTCATAGACAAATGTTTGTGCTTTGTTCTTCTTGCACTTGGCTTGGGCTAGCCCTTAGAACTCTGTCTTATGTACAAACCTTGTGGTAGAATTCAGAAGCAATGTTTCTACCTTGTCTCATTATGCTCATTGTGTTGGAATGGAATGACCTTCTTAGATTTGATTGTGCTGTTATATGTTTATATATGAAAAGATGTTCATATTTTCTAGTAAGATACATTGATTATAGGATGTTTTTTATTTATGATGAGATTGAAAGAAATGTGATATTCAATCTCATTAGTGATATTCTCATAGGTGATAATTTCACATTTCAACCTCATTAGTGATATTCTCATAGGTGACAATTTCACATTTGGTTTCCAAACAATATCCTTCTCTTGTTTGCTTAGGACTTTCATTATATTTCCTGAAGACTGTGTCACTCTTCTCTCTTTAGTTCTTTTCAAAGATAAATTTTCAGTTTGTTTTTGGAGTTAGTTATCTCAGCACATTAGATCCCCATTTGACATTTTCCTCAAATATTTTTCAGGGACAGTAATTGTATATATACTTACCATGTTACTATTATTTCTTGCTACTCTCCACAGAGTCAAAGATGTTGACTACTGCTGTACATTCTTCTCTCGCATACGGATCCATATCCTGTGTCCTTATCAGGATATTTTTTAGAGATTGCCAGTCCAATCTAATTTTTCTCATCTCATCTACTGATAGCAGAGTGAGTTGTTTAATCACATCAACTACTATGAGGAAGGCAGATGAAGCTGCTTATTTGCTTAAAGACTTACAGTCTACAAAACCATAAGGATTTCTACTCTGTCTTGCAGGGACACTATGAACTAGAATTAACATAACAATAGGGGGTAATTGAGTTTGTTGATTTGATTCTTATTTTATTTAGTTTCATTTTCCTCCCCTATATGTAAACACAACTCTGATGGAATCTAGGGGAGGCTTGAGTAAGCCTTGGTGGTCTCTGGAATTCTCCCCTTCAGGCTCTGTACTCATTTTCAGTAACAACTGGTGTGTCCAATGTGTGTCAGTTTCCAGGGGAGGGCTTTCAGTGGGTTGCACAATTTTATCTGATGGTGGCACAAAGACCTATGCTCCATGAAGAGCTGATTTGCCATCTCCAGAAGCAGGATGAACTGAAAGTACGGGGTAGTCCCTGTGAGTCCAGGCACAAACCTCCCTGCAGGGAGAGGACTGTGCTGTTGAAGGGGGCACTCAGGATCCAGTGAGCACAGGAACCAGCGTCTGATGTCAGTGCTGGTTGACTGTCAGGGTGGGTTTCCTGTTGTGGTTTTTTTTGTTTTTTTTTTAACTTTTCATTAGGGGCTCATACAATTCTTATCACAATCCATACATATACATACATCAATTGCATAAAGCACATCCGTACATTCTTTGCCCTAATCATTTTCAAAGCATTTGCACCCCACTTAAGACCTTTGCATCAGGTACTCTTTTTCTTTTTCCCCTCCCTCCCCGCTCACCCCTCCTTCATGAGCCCTTAATAAATTATAGATTGTTATTTTGTCATATCTTGCCCTATCCGGTGTCTCCCTTCCCCGCCTTCTCTGCCGTCAGTCTCCCAGGAAGGAGGTCACATGATGATCCTTGTAATCATTTCCCCCTTTCCAAACCACTCACCCTCTACTCTCCCAGTATCGCCCCTCACACCCCTGGTCCTGATGACATCATCCACCCTGGACTCCCCGTGCCTCCAGCTCCCACATGCACCAGTGCACAACCTCTGCCCCATCTAGTCCCTCAAGGTAGAATTCGGATTATTGTAATTGGGGGGGGAGGAAGCATCCAGGATCTGGGGGAAAGCTGTATTCTTCATCGGTACTACATCGCACCATGAGTGAGCAATCTCCTCTCCTAAACCCCTCTGTGAGGGGATCTCTAGTGGCCGACAAATGGGCTTTGGGTCCCCACTCTGTACTTCCCCCTTCATTCACTATGGTAAGATTTGTTTTGTTGATGATATCTTGTTCCTGATCAATTTGGCACCTCATGATAACACAGCCTGGTGTGCTTCTTCCATGTGGACTTTATTGCTTCTGAGCTAGATGGCCGCTTGTTCACCTTCAAGCCTTTAAGACCGCAGACACCATCTCTTTCAATAGCCGGGCACCATCAGCTTTCTTCACCACATTTGCTTATGCACCCGTTTCTCTTCGGCGATCATATCATGGAGGTGTGCAGCCAATGATATGATTTTTTGTTCTTTGATGCCTGACAACTGATCCCTCTGGGACCACGTGATCACGCAGGTTGGTGTGTTCTTCCATGTGGGCTTTGTTGCTTGTGAGCTAGATGGCCGCTTGTTTATCTTCAAGCCTTTAAGACCCCACACACTATCTCTTTTGATAGCCAAGCACCATCAGCTTTCTTCACCACATTTACTTGTTCGCCCGCTTTGGTTTCAGCCGTTGTGTCAGGAGGGTGAGCATCGTAGAGTGCCAATTTAATATAAGAAACTATTCATGCATTGAGGGAGTGCTTGAGTAGAGGCCCAAGGTCCTTCGGCCACCTTAATACTAAACCTATAAATATAGACACATAGATCTATTTCCCCAACCTCATATATATTTGCATGTACATGTCTTTGTCTAGACCTCTATAAATGTCCTTTGACTCCTAGCTCTTTCCTCCTTCTCCCTTGACTTTCCTCCTGCCCTACTACCATGCTCCGTCCCCACCTGGGTTACAGCTATGCCTCTTCTTTACGTAACCTTGCCCTTGATCATTCCCTACCAGGCCTGCCACTCCCCCCTCACTACCATTTTGGGTTCCTGTTGTGATTTTGAGATTCTTTTCCATCTCTTACTTTTCCCGGGGGATCTCTCTCTATGAATTATTCTGTGTTCACCCCAACTATGTATAGATTCAAAAGTTGCATTGAATAACAAGTAAATAGCTTCACTTGCAGGAAAACTAGTCCATTAACAGAATGGAAACTGTTTTTCTGGCATCACAGATTGAGTATTCTGATGAACCGTTGAGAAACCCCAGTAGAATTTTCTATCAGACTCGAGTCAGATGAGGTGAAGGGGGGCCATAAAATCATGTGTTTGAGTACTGACTTTTCAAACCAACAAAGAGATGCCTTTAGGAAAGACCTGTGATTTGATTTGATTCTGAAATAATAGACTCATGGCAAAGACTACAGTGCAATCCTCTAATTCCAAAACTCTGAGTTTTGAAGTATAGACTACTGAGTGGGTAATGTATGGACAGTGACATATAAAAGCATAATCTGGTTCACATCTGACCCTCTCCTTCCTGCAGAAGTGTGTCAAACCCAACAATGGTCTGAACCCTTATTTGTCCTTTTCTATTTTCTTTCTTTCCTTCTTTTTTTTTTCAACTTGAGCAACTTATGATCCATGCGTTATCATTTATATCTCCAAAGGAGCATGGCCACAATATCAATCACTCTGTTAAAGAGCATGTGTTAATTTCAATCCTGCAAGATGCAGAAACCAAGTCAGGAGAAAATCTGTGCAGATTTTCCAGGGGAAACACCTGTGTGAGAGAAAATCCAGAAGAGGCCAGGGGAGAGAGAAGGACTGTCAATCTATAACAGGAGGCAAAGGTTTTTTTTTTTTTTCAAAAAGTTCATGGAGAAATGTAATTAAATGATAATGGATTTTTTTCTTTAACTTTTGGAAGACTACTTGTATGGTCTTGAGATAAGGAGAGAGAGGGAGTATGTTGGGCAGAAATTGTATTAACTATTGTTCAGTTCAAAGGAAGTTCAGTATGGCCATTGGATGTTCTAATTGTATGGGTTCCGTGATCCTTTGTGACCACTCTAGTTTTACAAAATGTAAGACGCATTCTCAGGCCTGACAGATTCTTGATAAATTTTTATGAAGATAACCTGGTGTTATTTTTTTCTCTTAGCATACACATAAAATGGTTGGATTATACTTATTCTATTGGTTATATTGACT
Source organism: Tenrec ecaudatus (assembly GCF_050624435.1). Classification (NCBI taxonomy): domain Eukaryota; kingdom Metazoa; phylum Chordata; class Mammalia; order Afrosoricida; family Tenrecidae; genus Tenrec; species Tenrec ecaudatus. Next base: position 184,926 of record NW_027458698.1, read on the forward strand.
AGGATATTTCCCAATCCAGAGAGATTCACACGTGTGATGACTTTCAATCCTGTTTAAGACTCATGCCTCTATCATTTTTCCTGGGAATTTTATTACATGCACTAGAGACATTAAAGCTCGGTGTCATTTAACATTATGTATCTGTTGTACATTTTATCATGAATGTTGGAGTTTTACTAAGAGCATACCAGAACTAATTTTATTTTTTTTCAATCTTCAATCTTGGTTGGTCAAATCTGTGTTTTCTACAGAAAGCGAACATACTTCTCTTAACAAACACTTTCTTAATTAGTAGAGTGATAGACACACCAATATCTAGCTGTTGAAATCTATTACGTGGCTTCTTTTACTTAAGCATAAATATAAAAGTAAGACAAGTGTATGAGCACACAAAGTTGAAAATAATGAAGTCATTTTTATGAAAGTCACTGAAAGCATGTTTATCCTTTATTCCTTCTTACAACTCAGAAATGAGGTTGAGGCTTCTCAGCGCAGGTTAAGAGGGTGATAGGACTGAGATTGGAAAATGCTTGCTTAGTGTCAATGAAAACATTTTACACGTTCATTAAATATATTTTTTAACTTGAGTTTCTTCCTATCTTTGTAGGTTATGACATAGCAATCCCTGTGCCTCAATGTTCAAGCTCATGGATGCCATTTGAAAGGTGAGCCATTAACACCAACGATCAGGTCCCTGTGCACACGAAAACTGACAAGCTGCATCCACAAAGATTACAGTCTAGGGAACCATATGGGTTCAGTTCTAGTCTGTAGTAGACCTGGAGTCAAAATGGTCAATACATTAAAAAAAATGTCACGGTATATATTAAAGTTAATGTTTCCTCCAATTTCAAAAGTAAAGTTAACTATGACATTGGCAACTAACTAATAAGGAGAGTTCTGAATTAATGTTGGCAGTGACTTAATTCACACATTATGCAGAATGGACTATAAGTCAAATATAAGCAATTCACAACTTAGATCTAGAGAGACTGACCTAGATATGCCTGTAGGAATTGGGTCCAGGAGCAAAGAAACGTCTCATTATCATGTGTGATGCAGTCTGGATTCTCCCTAAATAATAGTAACCTCATGTCATTTTTCTGGTGCTCAGTATTCTGAATTCTAGTCTTAGTCAACTGTTTATTGACTGAGTCAACCAATTAATGGCAAATTTGCTCGTTATAATGCTACTTATGTATCATAAACACTTTTCACTTTGTTTTTAAAGCTTGACAGATTTTACTGAGACATCTGGCTTCAGGCATTACTTTCATTATGTTTTTGAAATAAATTAATTGCTATTTATGTTAGCTTTATTCACTGCTGCACCTGCTTTACTCTATTAGAATGCGATCATCTCCTAAGTCTTCTCACTCTTTGTTTGCAGATTTCAATGTGCTCTGCAGAGCATTTTGTCCCATGTTCTCCTCTCATATGAAAAAGGACTCTGTTTCATTCAGCACTCCATTTCCACAACCATGTGTCCTGTCACTTCAGTTGGACAAGCTACAGCAGTTTGTTAAAAAATGTTGATTGGTTGTGTGACTGAAAAAATCACTCTGTTCAGTTTTTCAATATAAAATGAATCATGAAAACTTTCAAAGATGCTAATGAATTAAATTTGAGATGTCACAATGTGCTACACAGACTAAAAACTAACTGCACAGAAAGGTCATAATCAAATGAGATTGATGTATTCAGATAAATGAGAATTTCATCTTATTATTTACTATTTCTGCACGGTGGAAACATTTATTGCCCTTGTTCTCATATCTGAGTCTTGTGAGGATTTATCCTAATCTGACAAGAGGTAGAAAATGTTAATGTTCACTATATATCTATATTTTTACTCCTCAGAGGAGCAGAATTTTACCTTTCTAAATTGTAATCCACAATTGTTATGCTGGGAATCTGGATGGTGATGAAGTGAGAGAATAGGAATTTTCTGTGTGATCATCTAATTGAGCCTGAATCTGTTATGGGACCTTCGTGGTGGGGCTCTGACCTTCATGCCTGTGCTGTAGTTTATATCTTCACTGGCTGGTGTTCCTTTGCTTCACGGCAGTATCCATATTCTTTACCTTTGACTGTTAATCCCTGTTGACTATTCCTCTTTCCCCCCTTACCCCCCCCCCCCGACTCTCAATGTAGGCATCATGGGTAAGATGTGTGGTGGGTGGTTGATAGGAGAAATATTTCACCCCCCAGCTATGGAAAGACAATACAAATGACCTTCCTCTGGTGTGAAATATTTCAAGTTGAGAATGGTCTTCTTCTCCAGTGCCAGAAACACGATGACTTGTTTTGAATGTTCACTGGAGAACCTCAACAGGTTTTACAGTTAGATCATGAGCTCCACTAATGACCTGCCCCAGTGGTTTCTCACAGTCTCAGTAATCAGTACTCAGCCTCTAGAAATTTATCACATTTTAATTTATATATATACATATATTTTTTTAAATACATGGTTTCAGTGGTTTCTGATCCAGGTAAGCAGATTACTGCTGTGCCTCTCTGAATGCACCTCTCTCTAGATTTTTGGAGGCATTTTGATATGTCAATCCATGTCAGTTCTCTGATGCCCGCATGTAGGGACTCCCAGCATCCGTGCATCCGTGACTCACATTGCAGAAAACGGAGCTTATGACTGACTCAGAGGAGGAGACAGGCCAAGAGAGAGAGTGCAGGGGTCCATAGCGGAAAGAGAGTTGGAGGGGTCCAGAAAGGACCCAATGTGGGCACACAGGCACAGAGCTGTGGTAATCTCCATGTGAATAGATGTTATGGGGGATGAGTGCAAGCGGTGCCTCATGGCCCAACATCAAGCAAACCTGATCAACATTTTATCACCCCTTCTGCTTTGTACCCAAGTTCTTCCAGCTGAAACCTGGAAACCAGTCCCCTGGACTTTAAATGAAAACCATCCAGAGGTTAGTGGGTCTTATGAGCTCTTAGCTCTTGGATTGTTTTAGGACCATTCAGACAAGGCAGTATTTTCATAAAAATGTGTACTATACTCTTCACATTTTGCCAATTTTGTAGTGATATATCCTGATATTATGGGTTTTCTCTCTCTTTTTTCTTTCACAGTGCTGATATTATTTTTTAATTAAAATGTACAACTTTTGTTAATCCTGTTAATGTATCTTAAATATATATTGCAAAATAATTGAATTTATTTATGGAATAATATCAGACTTACTGTGATAAAGATAATTTCCTTTATATTTTAAAAGATGTTTTGTATGATTTTTGAAGTTTACACACTTTTATATTATTCAATTGGTTGCCTTTCAATTTTTCTTCCATTGTGTTTTGTGGACCTTTTTAAAAATTTTATTCCCTGCCTTTTTTTAATCATTTCATTAGGGGTCCATACATCTCTTATCACAATCCATACATATATCAACTGTGTAAAGTACATTTGTATATTTATTGCCCTCATCATTCTCAAAACATTTGTTCTTCACTTAAGCCCCTGGAATCAGCTCGGTTTTCCCCTTCCTTCCCACTCTACCTCCCTCATGAACCCCTGATAATTTATACATTATTATTGTGTCATATCTTGCACTCTCTGAAGTCTCCCATCGCCCACTTTTCTGTTGTCCATCCTGTAGGAAGGAGGTCACATGTAGATCCTTGTAATTGGTTTCCCCTTTCCAACCCACCCTCCCTCCACCCTCCCAGTGTCGCCACTCACACCAGTGGTCCTGAAGAGATCATCCACCTTATATTCCCTGCATTTCCAGTTCCTATCTGTACCAGTGTACATCCTCTGGTCTACCCAGATTTGTAAGGTAGAATTGGGATCATGATAGTGGGGGAGGAGGAAGTATTTAGCAACTAGAGGAAAGTTGTATGTTTCATAGTTGCTACATCACACCCTGACTGGCTAGTCTCCTCCCCAAGACTCTTCTGTAAGGGGATGTCCAGTGGCCTACAAACGGACTTTGGGTCTCCATTCCACACTCCCCCACCCCCATTCACTATGATTTTTTTTGTTCTTGTGGACTGGTTTTTATGTGAGTAGTGGAAATAAGCATATGCCTGCTAAAATGATACATTTGTTTCAATTCTTTTCAACGAGTAAGAAAAGCTAAGTTCATGGAAGACATAGGTGGCTATTTAGGAATACACGCTCATTACATTAAAAGTGAGAGAGAGGAGGATACAGTAAAATGAGTAAGACTCTCCCAACCCCAGGAGTCGGTGAGAAATCACTGCACTTCACAGACCAGAGGAATAGCCGTGGTGGCAGTTACATAATTTCATGTTAACTTGATAAATAAGTGTAGGGGTGGAGTCTAGCCTGTCAATCAGCTCACAGCCTGAAGATGCTTACTTGTGTGTGTGGCCTTCTCATGACGATTCTGAGAATTTCCTCTCTCTTGGGAGGCGGGACACACCTTGTCTGTGCTTCATCTCCCTGTGGGGAGGCCCATGCAGAAAGCTGGAGGAACCACATGGATACACACACCAGCACCAAGAGGCTTCCACTGATATTGGATCCACAAGACTTTCCAGCCACTAGACTGTGATCTTCCTGCACTCATCATCACTGAATACTCTGTGAGTCAAGAGAAATGTACGGACTAGTATTGGACATATGGCCTAATATCAGGCTTATGGATTTGATCTGGACTGGGCTTGGATGTTTTCTCAACGTACAATTGCTATTTGATAGAAAGCTCTCTCTTAACCTCTCTGGGTTTGTTTTTCTAATCAACTTCACCTAAAACAACCCCCTTGAATGGTCAGTGTTAGTGTTTGGGAAGTTGATTTTGTCACCTCTCACCTATGAAGTGAATGAAATTATAGGAGACGTGTGTACGTGGATACGTCTGTACCAGTCATGACCAGCTGTGAGTTCACTTGGTGAGATATTCCCACAATTAGCCATCAGTATTCCAGAATGCACTTGAGATGAACAGCTCAGCTATCACTATGTGTGATGCTCTAAAGCAGCAGTCTCAATGGGGTCAAAACCCCTTTGGGGGTCGAACAAACCTTTGACAGGGGTCATCTGATTTATAAAAGCAGCAAAACTACAGTCATGGAGTATCAATGAAAAATAATTTCATGGTTGGGAGGTCACCGCAATATGAGGAAGTGTATTAAAGGGTCGTGGCATTAGGAAGGTTGAGAATTGCTGCTCTAGAGTTATCAAGGCTTCTTATTATTTATCACTGATTTAGACCAGGAATACATTCATGAATGTGAATTATATGCACATACGAGAGCTCTATAGATTTGAAGGCTGAAGCCATTCCCCTGGGGAAGCATTAAGCAAAGATATTGCCACATAGGTTATTCCTAAACCACTGACAACAAAGTGCACTCATGAAGGGGTGACTGTGGAGCTTCATTTTCCTATTGGCAGTCGCCCTGGGTAAGATAAGACATGGGAATGGAGCGAACACTGTGGCAGCTCCAGAGCCCTCACTTTCTGGTTTACGTCCTCACACACAGGTGTGCATGCCTAAATGCAGTTAGTGCAGTCTGGGGCTGAGGTGAAAAAGTTGGGAGATTCGTGAAGGTGTCTTGTAGGACTTCTGTGAGCCCCTTCACCAGTGATGGAATGAATAGGGTTTGACAAGTACCCGGAAGAGGCTTTCAGTGGATGGCTGGATCAACACCCACACTGGGAAATCAACATATATCCAGGGATTCACATAGGGCTCTGTCTTCTCCTTGGATGCCCCCATCAGCACAGCTTATCTACGGATAAGCAGCCTGAAGTCCAAGGACACTGCAACCTGACTGTGTGAGACAAGCGCTGTGAAACCCATATCCTGAGAGCGTCAGAAAACCCGGGGGAATGGCAGCTGTGCTCACTGAGGCAGGGACTCCGAATATTTCGCTGAATCCTTTCTTTACTTGTTACGCATTTCAAGATGGGAAACAAAGACAATTACTTCCTGAAAATAGCATAACGTTCCTGTGAAATGAAATCACCCCTCAAGAGAGGAGGATAAAGATACCTTGGTATGTAAGCTTTGTTCATCAATTTGTGTAAATAGTTCCGTTACAGCACTAAGAACTATGCAGACTCTGGAGGGTTGATTCAATATCTGCAGAGACAATGACATGAACACAGTTTATCTGCAAATGGACGGTAAGAAAATGAAAGACAAGACCCTCTGTTACTCTGTGAGAAAATGAGAGGAAGTGAGTGTGATCCCAGACACAAACTCCCTGCTGGGAGGGAGCTGGGCAGCAGGGGGCGCTCAGGACCCACAGATCACAGGACACACTCAGGAGCAGGTGCAGAGGGACAGTTTCAGGGCTGGTTTCCTTTTGTGGTCTGGTTATGCATCTCCATCTCGCTGTTTCCCTCAAGGGTTTTCTCTATTTTTATGACATAGGAATACAATGTAAATGTATAAAAATATTTAAAATCAGACCTATTGCATGTAGGATGTATAATAATGGAATTGAAATCTCAGCAAAAAAAGTGGGGAGTAAGAACCAAATAAAAATATAATTTTTATTTATTAGTGTTATATTGATATTCTAAACTTGGCAGCACTTGCATTGTTCAAGTAATCCTTGATAATAGTTGTATTGATTGGATTTCCTTGAAGGCAAATATAATCTTATCACAGCGAGTACTGTATTTCATGATGGGTTTAGCAAAACCTTTCTGACAATTCCATGCCATTCTCTTGACTGTGCTGTTCCCAGCATAGTAACTCCTATGATTTTCTGATCAAATTGGCCAATACTGGTCAGTGCACTTATGCTCACTAATGCCTAGGATATCAATCAATACACATGTATACCATTTAATATTTGACCACTTCCAATTTCCCAACATCCGTAGTATGCAAATTACAAGTTCTGTTCCTAAGAAGACTTCTGCAGCTGTTTCTCTTTACCTTGAGGCATGCCCCATCAGCAAATGGAGATCCTGATGACTCAACTCCCAAATCACATCATCATGGAAATCAAGATGACTTCAAGAAATCAGCTCCTCTTCAGTAACATTTTGAGTGCCCTCAAACCTGAGTGGCCCATCTGGCAGTAGCTTCAACAATTTCCTACTTCCTTTGCCTAGGCTTTCAGTATTCAGCCATGCTTCAAAGTTATGCATAAGGTTTTAGCAGCTTCTTCCTCTGAAGAGGGAGAGGGGTCCTTCTGCATTGTCTGTTCTTAGTCTGGAAGCTTTGCTGAAATCTGCTCACTTTGGGTGACCCTTCTGGCATTTGATATAAGAGTGACATATCTTCCAGCATGTCAGCAAAACACAAGCCACCACAGTATAATTAACTACCAGACAGGTGGTGAGAATATGTCATTATTTCTTCAAAATATATCAAACAACTTCTGGCTAATATTTTAATGCAATAAATAAATAACAGCATAATGCAACCAAATAATGGAGTAATTCAATTTAACATGTTCAATTATTGACTTAACATTGAAACAGAAGATCCAAAAGGACATCAAGAATCAAATAAGTAAACAAATAAATGAGTCTAGTAAACTAAAATCAATGACCTACATATAACATACTCCACCAAGAACAAAACAAATATACTCCCATTAAGCCGAGGTTTATTTCAGAAATAAAGTTAAGCATGAAATAGATGGAAATAGGAAAGGAACATAGATAGATAAATACAGATAGATGATAGATACAAGATATGGACAGTATATACAGAGAAAATAGATGATAACTTAATCAATTGTTCAGTAGATTGGTAGACCAATTAACAGATTTATAGATAGATAGATAGATAGATAGATAGATAGATAGATAGATAGATAGATAGATATAGAGCAGAGATTGGAAATGTATAGAAGGATGGAGAGGGAGATAAAGAAACTCGATCAACAAACTCCAATGTCATTGTGTATTCAGATTCGGGGATTTGGGCTGAGTCCAGGCAGAGGGTGTTCAGATAACACTTTTTTCTATTTGAGATAAATTGAAGACTAAATGCCCAAACTACAACATGAGGTGTGTCATAAGGAGTTGTACATGGATGTTATACAACAATGACTCACTCTTCAAGAGATTTTCTTAAGAAACTGGGTCTCCACAACAGGAATATATCACTTATTTGATGCGTGTGGTGATGCAGATAAAAGTAGGTAAGGAAAGTTATGTGAGACCAGATTGTAAGCACCATGAAGGGAAGGTTGGGATGCATGGCACAGGGTCTCAGGCCAAACAGGCACATGATCCTGATTCAAGACTCAGTGTGTGATGAGGAAGATACAGGTTTCCTAGCAGAATTGGAGCCTCCCCTATCTCATTTTTCCCTGTGTCGTGGTTTTTAGTCCTCTTCCTGCCTCTGAGAACCAAGATTAAGATGTTTTTAGCATGACTGTCAACTCCAGAGAACAGAGGGAGGAGAATGAGGCATGGAAGTAGGACACATTCTCTGGGTCCTTGTTTGTTTCTTGGGAGACCCCAAGTGCATAAACCACAACCTGGGGTGCTCTCTCCTCATCAGGAGAAAACTGAGGGGAAATGCTTTAATTTTATTTTCTCTTTATTTTTTTTTTTGTGGATTGCATGAAGGTATACTGAGAAGATTAGTGTTCATTCAAAAATGCATGCACTTTTGTTTCATTTCATTGACTGCAATGCACACAAACTCCTGTTACAATTACCTTTTCTTTCCAAACATTATGAATTTTTCCCTGGATAAATGTTGCCCTTTTAATCACAGAAGTTTGATTGTTCTAAAGTCATTGTATCTCCCCAGGACTATTGCTCCCTTGTAGGCTTGTCAGTTATTTGGCTGGAAGTTTTTCCAAGGGCTGAGTTCTGTCCCAGACCTGAAGGGAGGCTGACAACCACAGTCTCAGGACTTCCACAAGTCTACCAACCAGTAAATCTATTCTTTTTTTCTCTTTTCTTTGTGTGTGTGTGTGTGTGTGTGTGTGTGTGTATGTTTCTCTCTGTGTGTATTGTTTCACTTTTTATCCCACTCTTCCTAAGACCTTCTAATGCTATCTTTTCCAAAGAAATGGGTACTGATAGTAAGGCACCATATGTTTCTTCTGGTCTGAGAGTTCAGGAGACTCGAATCTATGATTGATTACAGCATTGGACTAATGGTTTCCATCTGTCTTCAATTATCATCACTCTGGAAAGGGAGAAACAATTAGCTGCACTTCATATGTTTTAATGTCCCCAGTCACTACTCTCAAAACCCAGACGTAGGACATTGTCTTTGTGGGCTGTTATGTCAGTGGTTCTTTGTGTTCCCCGAACCCCAAGGCCTCCTCCTCAGAGAGAGAAAAAGTTAACCCACTGATTGTTTTCTTTAGTTTAGATCAGAGTAGGTCAGAGAAATGTTTAGGGACAGATTATATTTCTTCTCAGGCAGCAGGAAGCACAGGGCAGACCTGGGTACTAGGAGGTACCTGAGAGTTTACTAAGAAGGGACCATTTGGGAAATCAGATTCTGCAAAGTCTTCACTAAGGAGACAGAGGTACTCTCTATCTGGACATCATTCCCCACAGACAGTAAGGAGGGACCCTTTGTGACGCCCCAGGCTCCTTGGGCTGCAGATTCACACTGGGTTTGAAACAACTCCTCCCCGGGTGTGGACTAAGAGATACACTGAGTGGAGAGCCACAGTGCAAAACTCTCCATGCGTGAGGTGTCAGTGCCGGGTGGTGGTGGTGGTTGTGGTGATGGTGGTGGTGGTGGTGGTGGTGGTGGTGGTGGTGGTGGTGGTGGTGGTGTGTGTGTGTGTGTGTGTGTGTGTGTGTTTTGCAGGATGTTACTAGGATCAGGTTCTGTCCCTCCCAGCAGTCCAACACACGCACCTCCTCCTACCTTGGGTTTCCAGGGTTATAAGACTGGAGGAGTCTGACATGGAGAGCAGGGAAGAAATATGCAAAGTGAAGACATCCATTTTAGATCCACAGGCCACCTCCACAGGGGAAGCACCCTCATCATCCAGCTGGGGACCACAGTGTGATCCCTTTCCATCCTCCTTGCAAGATGGGCTCTGCCAGCCTAGCTCTCCTCATTGCTCTTCTCCAAGGTCAGGATCGTCACAGGATTTGAGATGAATGGGGTGGTGGGGTGGTGGTGGTGGTGGTGGTGGTGGTGGTGGTGGTGGTGGTGGTGTGTGTGTGTGTGTAGAGGGAATATCTGATCTCTGAATCCTATCTCCACTGGTGTCTGTGCTCAGGTGACCTGGTGCAGTCTGGGGCAGAGGTGAAAAGACCTGGGGAATCTTCGAGGATCTCCTGTAAGGCATCTGAGTACAGCTTTACTGGAAGCTGGAGCCACTGGATTAGGCAGCCACCTGGAAAGGGCTTGGAATGGGTAGGAATGATTTATCCTGTTGACTCTGATACCAGGTACAACCCATCCTTCCAAGGAAAAGTCACCATCTCCACAGACAACTCCATCAGCACCACGTACCTGCAATGGAGCAGCCTGAAGAACATGTATTACTGTGCAAGAGACACGGTGAGAGAACCCCCTTCCTGAGAGGGGCAGAAACCCTCAGCCTGATGCAGCTGCAGAGCAGGAGTCTCAGAGGCATCTCTCAGTCCAGCACCAGAGGACACAGTGTCTGTTGTCTCCTAGAGAGTGAGAATAAAAACACAGGTCACTGACATGACAGGGAGACATCTCACCACATGGGGGCACTGACGCCTCTTACTGGATTGGGTTTCTCTTAAGTGGCTCACTGTGTAACATATGATTAACCGTAGGGCTATAGAGCAGATTAAGTACAGTTTCTTCATGAAATTCTCAGAGTTCAGTCCTTGATGCCCTTGAAGAATGAGCAGGTGCATTGTCAAAATTGAAGAAAATGCTCAGCTCAAATTTTCTGGCCCTTTCTCAACACATCCATTCCCAATATTATTAGACCTTCTTTCCTTCTTTCTAATAAGTGGACATGTTATTTGCTTGCTTTCTAGCTTCATTCACTTGCCTGCATTCAACTTGATGTGGGAAACAGTTCTGGAGAAATCTCTTGGTGGAGCGGTAATGCTGTGGCATTCGCAAACTACTCATGGATTCCAGACCTTATAACAGTCAGTTATACTCATAAGAAAATGATTGGTATAGTTTCCTGGTTAAAAGTGGCCTCCTCAGGAGGAGACTCCAAAGCCTCTTGAGATAGGACGACCTTGGTTCAGGGAGAGGGTATTTGGGATTGATTGGATTCAGGCAGCAGCCAGGGAGAGGCCATGGTGAACAGGGATCTCCTACTATAAATCTCTGTAGTATTGACCTTGATTCTTCCAGGAAACAGTTCTCCCTACCCCTGACCTCTGTGAGCACTGAGGACCCATCTGTCTATTTCAGTGCAGGTGGACATAGACAGGGCAGTCAGTGTGACCCTCACAGGACAGCTCTGGGGCTGGACTGCATGGGGCTTACTGACCAGCAGGGGGAGCTCAGGACAAACAACAAGCACCGGATCCAGGAGCAGGTTCAGAGCTGAGCACAGGTGGGCCTTTCTCCGGAGTCTTGAGTTGGTTTTGTTCCCACAGCTCTCAAACAGATTCAATGGAAACCCTGTTTACAATCGTAGAGAGTGTACTAGTCTCTTCTAAATTGTACATGGAAACTCTCACTGTCAAATAGTTGATTGTGACCCAAAGTGACTCTATCGGACAGGTTTGAACTTGTAAAAGGTATTTGCATAGAAGTGGTTGGTCTTGCAACATTCTGTCCTGTGATCGACAATTTTAATTTTTAGTTTCAACTCAGTTGAAAGTGTAGAAAATATGAGTAAAAGTCAGCATAGCTACTCCCACAACAAGCTGCCAGGAAGAGCATTCACTCTCTCTCCCAATATCTAAAGTCAAAGCAAAGCAAATAAAAATTGTTACATGACTCAATCATTATATAGTGTCCTTGATATTGCCTTGTCCATTTGAGCCAAACGTAGTAAAGATCAAGGGATTGGAATAATCTTTTAAGTTTCAGGATCCTTCTGCATTTAAACTCTGAAAATTTACTTTTACGGTGGGACTTTGTGAATCCTTACAATTATTATTGTCCATTCCTCGATTGTTTTGTTCCTTCAATAAACTCTTTAATTTTTGAGTGAAGCTCCAGTTTGATCTTTGGAAGGTGGAACAAAAAGGGAAGTAATATATACTTTTCTTGCCCATATATATCTACCAATCACTGCCAAATTCCTAAAAAAGAAAGAAAGAAAACAAACAATACATATGCAAATATATTAATGTATGAGGATGGGGAACTATATCTATGTGCACATATTTATAGGTTTAGAATTAAGGTAGCAGAAGGACATTGGGCCTCCACTCAAGTACTCCCTTAATGCAAGAATACTTTCTTCTACTAAATTGGCATTCTATGATTCTCACCTTCCTAACACAACCGCTGAAGACAAAGTGGATGAATAAGCAAGTGTGGTGAATAAAGCTGATGGTGCCCAGCTATCAAAAGATAAAGTGTCTGGGGTCTTAAAGGCTTGAAGGTAAACAAGCGGCCATCTAGCACAAATGCAACAAAGCCCACGTGGAAGAAGCACACCAGCCTGTAGGCTCACGAGGAGCCAAAGGGATCAGGTATCAGGAATCATCAGAACAAAAATTTTTACCATAGTAAATGAGGGGGGCAGTGCGGAGAGGAGACCCACAGCCCATTTTTAGGCCACTGGAGACCCCTTGCAGAGGGGTCTTGGGGAGGAGATGAGCCAGTCAGGGTGCGATGTAGCAACGGTGAAAAATACAACTTTCCTCTCGTTCCTAAATGCTTCCTCCATCCCCCCATCCCCCACATATCATGATCCGAATTCTTCCTTGCAAGTCTGGCATGACCAGAGGATGTACACTGGTACAGATAGGAACTGGAAGCACAAGGAATCCAGGGAGGATGATCCCTTCAGGACCAGTGGTATGAGTGGCAATACTGGGAGCATAGAGGGAGGGTGGGTTGGAAAGGGGAATCGATTACAAAGATCTACATGTGACCTCCTCCCTGAGGGATGGACAACAGAAAAGTGGGTGAAGGGAGACATTGGACAGGTCAAGATATGACAAAATAATAATTTATAAATTATCAAGGGCTCATGAGGGAGGGGGTAGTGGGGAGGGAGGGGGCAAAATGAGGACCTGATGCCAGGGGCTTAAGTGGAGAGTAAATATTTTGAGAATGATGAGGGCAATGAATGTACAAATGTGTTTTATACAATTGATGTATGTATGGATTGTTATAAGAGTTGTATGAACCACTAATAAAGTGATTAAAAATAACAATAGATGTACCATTTCTGGGAAAAAGTTATCATTGATAACTAATCCCTTGTGACAAGATTATATTTGTTGTGAATATAGTAGCTAAGGAGTACAGTATAAGATGAACTTTGGACATTGTCTTAGAGATTATTTCCCAAGCTGCTTAAGGTTGTGTCACAGTGTAAATTCCATAGCTTGTCCAAGGAACTTCTCCTTAAGATATGAGATGTTGCCACAGGATGTTGGAGTGCCTCATTTATTGCCTGCAATTATTCTGTATTTCCCTTCCTGATATCCTGTATCTGTTGAGCTCTTTCCTCACAAAAAAAATATCCCACTACACCAAATGAGTATCCATTCTGGCCAGGCAAACATGTCCACCAAGACATTCCCAACCTTCAGGTCACAGGTCACATGGAACATAAGAATTTTGGTCAAGGAACCAAAAGTCACCCAAAAGGTCAAATAAGACACTTGGAACCAAGAAGTACAAGGAGCTGTGTCTTGCCCGGCTACTGAGAGATATAGCATCTGGGGACGTAAAGGCTTGAAAGCAAATAAGCAGGCATCTAGCCCAGAAGCAACAAAGCCCACACAGAAGCAGCTCACCAACATAGGTGATCGTGAAGGGCAGAGGAGACCAGGTCCCAAACAACAAAGGTGGGGTGGTGGCGAGAATCACATCACCGTGAATGAGGGGGAGTGCATGATGGGGACCCAATGCCCATCTGTAGACAGCTGGACATCCCTTCCAGAGGGGTAGTGTGGAGGAGATGAGTCACTCAGGGTTCACTGTAGCAACAATGAAACTCAAAACCTTCCTCTAGTTCCTGAACGCTTCCTCCCTTCCCAATTATCATGACCCCAATTCTACCTTGCGGACCTGGTTATACCAGAGGATGTACAGCGGTGAAGTAGGTATCTGGAAACACAGGGAATCTAGGACAGATGAACCCCTCAATACCCGCGGTAGGAGTGGCTACACCAGGATGGAAGGGGGTGCAGAAAGGGAGAGCCAATCTTGGAGATCTATGTGTAACCTCCTCTCTGGGAAATGGGCAATGGGGAGGTGGGTGAGGGGAGACACCGGGGAGTGTAAGATAAGATATAATAATTATTTATAAACTATCAAGGGACCAGGGGGAAGGGGGGAGCAGGGAGGGAGGGGAAGGGGGAAAAATGGGAAACCGGGCTGATTCCAGGAACCCAAGTGGAAGGTGAATTTTGAGAATGACGAGTGCAAAGAATGTATAAGGGTGCTTTGCTCAATTGATGTATGTACGGATTGTGATAAGAGTTGTATGAGCCCAATAAAAAGATTTATTAATTTAAAAAAGAATCTTAACCTCACCCTAATGCATATTCGTAACCATCCCTGTGAAATATGTTTCACATCCTTAATCCTATACATTTACTTGTTGGTATATATTTCCAAACCTTTAAGCCATGCCTACCATCTTTTTCAGAGGCTTTCTTTGGGGAATCTTCTGCCTCAGTCCTTGCTTGATCCAAGGAGAGCGGGTCCCTTTCACTGTCATGCAGCCCTGTGTTTGTTTCTAGCAGGAGTCATGTTGGTAACACAGTTCCTTTCGTCGAGTGTGCTTTTCAACATGATGGAATACACTGTCATATAGAGTCTCTATGAGTCGGAATCCACTGATGGCAGTGAGTGTGGTGTTGGTGTTAGCACAAAGAAGATGATGGGGTCAGACTTGCAGTTTCTGAGAAGATTGGGAACTTCTCTTCTTTATTCCTGGGCTTCTAATATGCAGAGCACTTCATCAATTTCCAGGTAAAGTCTCAAACCTAGTGAAAAACATTTCATCATAGACAGGGTTCTCTAGGATCCATAGACCTTTTCCATAGGACATCAATGTCCTGTGGAGATTCCTCTGCCTAGCTATTACTTCTCTCTAGCAGTGTCAAGATTCCAAAAATGGGCTGGATTACTGAGGCTTCCATTACTTGTCATCAGTGATTATTTTCCCTGTTCCTAGTTGTCCAAGATTTGGGTCCAAGAGTGAGAAATCATCACAGATCCTCTGCATAGGCTTTGCTGTCTCTGATGCCTAGATGCTGCTGGAGCTGGAGCTGCCAAAACCTTCAGAAAAGGTTGCAGTAGTTGTGAGCAATATATTTCAATAGCAGAAAACAACATCTCATCTTTAAGGAACTGATGATGCTCAAGCTCCAGAAAAATATACAGACTCAAATCTGTTCTCCCTGCATCTGAGCTCAATGACACTGAGGACGTGGCTGTCCATTAATGTGTGAGGGAAACAGAGGACTCACTACCATCACAAACACAAACGTCCCTGTGATGATGGTATTGGTCTATGGGGATAACTTGGGTTGTGGAAAGGACAGGGGCAAGAATTCTGAGACCATAGAAATGGGGGAGGCATGGGAACAAGGAGCATCCTATTAGCATCTAGAGTTTCAGTTCCCTCCAAAATGACCACTCTGTGAATATTTATTACAAAACCCCACAGATATTGCGCTGTTTATACATTTGTAGATTTTATGCTGTGGTAGTTACACAATTTCATGTTAACTTGATAAAAGACTGAAGGTGAAGGGGTGGATTCTAGCCCATCAATCAGATCAAAGCATGGTGATCCCTTCTTGTGCGTGTGGCCTTCTTATGAGTCTTCTCGGAAGTGTTTTCTTGAATCTCCCATTAGAAGAGGTAGATATCTCTCTCTCTCTCTCTCTCTCTCTCTCTCTCTCTCTCTCTCTCTCTCTCTCTCTCTCTCTCTCTCTCTCATTTTCATGTTGACAAGCCACGTGGAGCCACAGTGATGGCAACCAAAGCCCTGAAGATGCGTCCACTGCCATTGGATCCCCAGGACTTTCCACTTGCCTGCGATCATCCTGCATTCAGCATCATTGCATGTGCTATGTGACTTAAAAGAGGAATTCAGACATATGGGCTAATATCAGACCTATGAGCTAATATTGAACTTATAAATTTTATCTGTACTGGCTGGGATGTTTTATTGATGTGTAATTACTTCTTGATATAAAGTTATCTTTTACACATATATGAGTAGCAATGGACTTGTTTCGCTAGACAACCTGGTTTAACACATATGCAAATATGACATTGTATGTATTCATGAATACCTGTTTTATATACAAATGCTATTTGTATCATTGATAGCTAGTACATGTAGTTAATGATTTTCATAGCCTAAATGGCTGTGTTGGACTGAATTAATTAATGACTGCTGTTTCCATTTACTGGAACCAGAAAACGATGAGTATGCTATATCATAAGTTAGGAGGGCAGGGGGTGGGGGAGGAAACCAATAAATATAAGAACTCAAATGAAGTGGAAGGAACACATTAAGTAAGCCAATTAAAAGAAAAGTGACTTTTAGGAGATAAAGTTAAATAATCAATATCGAGTTTTCCTGATCATGACAAAAGAAGTAGGACCAGGGAGGAGATTTCATTCTTCATGTTTTCTGTACACATTCTATGATCAACTTCAGGCCCAAAGTTAAAGAGTATCACTGAAATGTGGAAATTCCATGGAAAGCAAAAAACAAGACAAAACAAAACAAAAAACATCTAATAAGGTTCCCTTGTAATACAAGAAACAGATTATAGAGTTACCCATCATAATCATGTGTACCCATCTCTTAAAAGGGATGGGAGAGGATGCAGTAGGAGCTCTTATGTCACAAAGGTTGTTGTGTCTGTAATATAAGGTTTATAAATTAGAAAGTACTTTTCAAAAATATTGATAATATACAATGATTAAAGCAATGCTTGATAAAAATCCTAACTAAGAGTTCTGTTTTCCCTTGAGAGTGCTTGTGTTTCTTTGAGTCTGAGGGAGAACTCTGGCCCATGATCTCTACTCATCTGCTTCAAATTTCAGGGGACATGCAAATGTAGCTCTCTGCCTGCTGATAAGCCGGCCACAGTCCCTGATGTGGGAGATCTCAGAGGACAGCCCCAGTCTCTGGGGTCTCTGATATTTCCATTTGTGCCCAGGAGCTAGTCCACAGACTTTGGCATTCATTTTTGGCTATTTTACATGGCAATTGTGATAGACTTTGCTCTGTGTGTTTAAAATTGTGAGGGCAATTGTTTGTATGTGGGTTGTATAATCAGAGTGCCTCTGTGTTTGCAGGTGTCCAGGGTGAGGTGCAGATAGCGGAGTCTGGAGGTGAACTAACAAAGCCTGGTGGCTCTCTGAGACTCTCCTGTGCAGACTCTGGATTCACTTTCAGTGACTCTTACATGCACTGAATCCGCCAGGCTCCAGGAAAGGGCCTGCAGTGGATCGCAGCCATTAGTGGTGATGGTACATATTCTACACCAACTCCGCGAAGGGTCCATTTACTATCTCCAGAGATAACTCCAAGAACACACTCTTATCTTCAAATGAATAATCTGAAAGTTGAGGACATGTCCATGTATTACTGTACAAGAGACACAGTGAGGGGAACTCAGTGAGAGCCCAGACACAAACTTCCCCTGTAGGGAGGAGACTGGTCTCCAGGGAGGTGCTCAGGACCCACAGAGCATAGGACTCAGCCCCAGAGCAGGAGCATCTGAAGTTTCAAGGCTTGTGGTCACATGTGGATTCATCTAAATCTCACAGTTCCCTAGGGAATCTATCTCTAATTTAAAAATATTAATTATATGCCTACTCCATATATCTTTGATTTCAAAAGTTATGTTGTAACACGAGAATATATTCTGTCTTACAGCAACAGTCTGTCCCTGAAGGACAAGAAATGACACTCTCAGGGGTCCCTGTGTCAGAATTCTCATGACGCTCAGATAAATACTTTTCAACTAGACTCAGGGGAAATGGAGGGATGGAGGTCTGGGTAAAGATAACCATTAAGTGTTTTTGTATTGGCTGGAAATTTAATAGTATATCCTTCCACCACACTTTGAGAAGTATTCCGACAATCATTTAGTTAATGATTTAGTTGAAATTTAAGCAGTTATCCTATGTTTTAAATTTAATTCTTCAGAATA
This sequence comes from Tenrec ecaudatus, assembly GCF_050624435.1. Taxonomy (NCBI): domain Eukaryota; kingdom Metazoa; phylum Chordata; class Mammalia; order Afrosoricida; family Tenrecidae; genus Tenrec; species Tenrec ecaudatus. The sequence continues at coordinate 203,134 of NW_027458698.1, forward strand.
TGCAGGGTTTTGTATTTGGTTTGGTTTGGTTATTTTTCCAAACCATGGTGGCCTAGTACTTTTTTCTTTCTTTTTTGATTTTCTGTTTTGCCTTTTTAACATGCATATGAGGCCATAGAAAATGTTTGGCATGGTTAAAGCACATCTTTTTGGTCACAGGACCACTTTATCTCCAGGAGTCATGGGGCAGGCTGCAGTTGACTTCCTACCAGTATCACAGTTTCCAGCACTCCACTCCTGTCCCTGCCTCCCCATTCACAACCCTGCTGTCTCTCTGTTCTACTCCAAGAACAAGGGAATCCCCCTCATCCTGGATATCCATGTTCCCCCTTCCCTAAGTTTATTCCTACTCATTCTCACCACGATGTCTTTGCACATGAAAGGAACTGGAAGTTTCCATCACAGTAACATCTTCCCTGATGGTAGGTCCTAAGATGAATGATGCAGAAAATAACAAACTGCTCATTACTGCACTGTCCTGACAGCCTCCGTCTCCTCTAATTCACCAGCAACCATCTGACATAGCCTTGTCCCTGCCTTCTGCCACACCATAATGTGCCTTTTCTCTAGAGCCATGTTTTCCATGCAGATACACTGTGCAATTGCTTGTCCCAGCTCAGCCTTCTGTGACATGAAGGAATGACGTCCATAGAAAGTATCTACACCATTCAAGTGTTCCTTTGCAAATGCTCAGAAGCAAAGCCTGAGCTCCTCACAATTAAAAAGCAAGCCAACGGACAAAGAACAAAGAAACATATTTGAAATGCTTCATTATATTGTTTGTACTTTTTCTGCCATTTCTCCTAGATAATAAATTTTAAACTGCCAGGTTTCCCCCTCAAAACTTATGAATAAATTTCTCCCTCATTTGTCCTTAATTATCTGTCCCCCAGACAGCTCAAGCATAGGATCTTGAGAACGGACGGTGCAGGACCAGACAGTGTTCTGTTCTGCTGTGCACAGGGTCCCTGTGGGTCAAAACTGACTCAATACCATCCATCCACAACAACCACATGACCCAGAACTCTAATCCTGCCTTCATTCAGAACACGATGCTTTAGTGGGAAGAAGACATGCTAACTGCCCAATAATTGGTCTATTGCCTGTAGGACCCCTGTCCTGTAGCAATTTTAAAAGGCTTCAGCATAATGACCAGGGCTCATATGAAAATGTTTTAAGAAAATGGAAAACTGCAATGATGAGAAAAAGGGCAAAGAATTTGTGCCACATTTCCTTTTTCCCTTTTAAACTCTTTAGGGCTTTGTACCTACTTATTCTTCAAGGGTAGCAAGAGCAGTCCTAAGAATTAATTTGGAAATTTTTGCTCATCCATCTTACAACACTGACCTTTTTTTAAAAAATCACTTTATTGGGAGCTTGTACAACTCTTATCAATCATAATAGATACATCCATCCATTATGTCAAGCACATTTGTACATTTGTTGTCATCATCATTCTCAAAACATTGTCTTTCTACTTGAGCCTTTGGTATCAGCTCATTTTCCTCTTCCCTCCCAACTCACCCCTCCCTCCTGAACCCTTGATAATTTATAAATTATTATTTTGTCATCTCTTACATTGTCTGATATCTACCTTCACCCACTTTTCTGTTTTATAACCAGGGAGTGGGTTACATGTAGATCATTGTGATCAGTTTCCCCCTTCCCCCCCAACTTCACCTTCTCCCCCACCTTCCCCTAGCCTTCCTTGTATGACAACTCTTATTATTAGTCCTGAGGACAACCTCAACCTTGCCTCTTCCAAAATCTCAAGGGACATTAAGAAGGAAATGCTGTGAATCCTTCATAGATATAAAAAACATTTTTACATCTCTGTATGTAGTATTATTCCTAAAAACCAGAAATCTATAAATATAATCTTATGTATTGTGTTAGTAGAAGAATAAAATGAATTATAGATGATAACAATTTAGCATAGAACAGTAATATAATACATGTTACCAAGGATATTATCAGCATGCCCTTTCCAACACACTTAAAACACTCATATCTGTTCTAGGAACAGAACCCTCGGATCTCAGAAGTCATGCAACTTCATTTATTGCTATGTAGTAGGAGGGAATGCAAATCCACCCCTCCCTCTGCTGATGAAAGCCAACACAGCCCCAACCCTGCAGCTCTGGAAGTGCTCCTGGATTCTCAGGAGTCCCAACTCAGTGATCAGGACTGAGCACAACACAGAAAGCCTGGCCTCTTAGTTGAAAGGGGCTTGTCCTTGTTGCTATTTTAACAGGTGATTTTGTCATGAACCAGTTTGTGTGCTTGGGTGTGAGTGGGAGACACGGTGAACATGTCTGATGGTTTTCCTGCCATGGATATCTGTGTTTGCAGAAGTCCAGAGTGAGGTGCAGCTAGTGGAGTATGGGGTTCCTTGGGGGTCTCTGAGATTCTCCAGTGCAACCTCAAGGTTGCCCTTCAATAGCTATGCATGATCTGTGTCCACCAGGCTCCAGGGAAGGACCTGCAGTGGGTGTCAAGTGGTGATGGTGCATACTACAAAGACTTCTCCAAGATGTTTTTGTATCTCCAAGAACTGCTGCATCTGCATATGAACAGCCTGGAATTCGAGGACATGCCTTTTTATTTCTGTGCTACCATCACAGTGAGGAGAATTCAGACTGAACCAGGACACAAACCTCCCCTTCAGGGAGGAAACAGGCCCCCAGGGGGCGCGCAAGACCCACAGAGTCAAGCCTCAGGTCCAGGAGCAGGTGCAGATGGGGACATTCAGGACTGTTTTCCTGTTGTGATATTGGTGTTCTTCTCCATCTTGCAGTTTCCCTCAGAGAATCTCTTAATGATTATACTACCAGCTTTGCCTATCCTGTTTATACTACCAGCTTTGCCTATCCCTGATATTTCATACACTTAAAGAGCTGTATCATAACAAAGAAAATATTCTTCAGAAATATCAGCCTTTTTTCGTGTGGAGTAAAATGATTTTGCCAGGCAGTCCTCAGGATCGAGGTCCAGATGAAACTCATGGAAACTTGGTGATTTGGATCTAATGAAATTGAGGGAAGATGGAGCGACAGGGTACTACTGCCAGAGGTGAGTTATTTGAATTAAATCAGAAAGACTGGCTATTCAAACTTACCAAGTGATGCCTGAAGAGAAAGACTTGGTGATGTTACTTCTGAAGGGACAGACTGAGAGCAGAGGCTTCCATAGAATTTCCCGATTGTGACATTGATTTCCCGGCTATAGTTATGTAGGCAGCAAGTTAGGGAACAAACCATATGAAAACAGAATGTGGCTCCCATATGACTCTCATCTTTAGTAGGAAGTGTGCAGGTCGAACTCAGCACTGGTCCAAAGCCTCTTTGTGTCTTCTCTATTTTCTGTCTCTCTTGTTCAGCAAGATGCCATGATTCAGGAATGTTTATGCTTCCCAATGCAAGTCTGTTCACATTCTCAATATGCCATGTTCATGGATAAAGAGGCCCAATACCAAGGAAATGTTAAAACTACCCAGTACTGTCACTAAGTACAAAGTAATCGTGATCCAAATGCCAATTTAACCCTTTAAAGAACTGGAAAATAATTACTCACTTTATATGGAGAATCCTAGGATAATCAAGGGACCCAAAAATATTTGGATCAAGTTAGGGGGACTCACACAAACTGACCTCAAAAGTATTACACCGCCACAGCAGTAAAAACAGCCTGGTACTCATACAATGATAGATATGTTGACCAATGAAATAGAATAGAAAACTAATAAATAATCCATCCACATACAGGCAACTCTTCAACAAAGGCCATAGGAACTGTATAAGGGAGAGCGACGTTATCTTCAACAATGGGGTTGGCACAATTGACTCGTCACCCTCAGAAGAATGAAAGACAACCCAAACCTCAGCCATGTACAAAAATGAATACAAGATGGGTCAAGGACCTAATGTAAATCCCAGAGCTATAGAGACCATCTATAAGGAGGCAGGGACACACGCAAGTGCCCCACTGCAGGGCATCCATATACTATCGAACACAGCAAAGGACATACACACAAAGAAGACAACAGAGATGAGAGTGTCCTCTGAAATCATATATGTGCATTATAAGAGTAAATAGGAAAGTCAAGCAACAAATGAAAAACAAAAAGATCTTGTGATTTTAAGCTACAAGGTTTCATGTCTGTTTAGTGTACAACAATAGACAACTGGAGAAAAAATCTATTGCATTTTCCTTGAGGCCATATTTTCTATCATTTCCATATTTCAGTATTTTGAAAGATGCAGTACACCTTGATTAAGCGACCAGTCAAGCCCAACCCGAGGAGATGGGGACTACAAACAAATCCAGAAATCTGAGTCTAAAAGACCTCAATGTTTCTTCTTCAGAGTGCAGGGATCACTCGGGAGCTGAGGTTGTTAGTTTATTGTGCCAACCTGGCTAATAAAAACATTAATTGAAGTGCGGAGAGATAAATAGCTCGGAGAGCCTCGCCTCTCTTGTCTCTTGCTCTTTGATCATTGATCATCGGACCAGTGTGCAGCTACCTTACTTTTTCTTTGCCTCAATTTGCAAGCTACACTACCTGTGGGACACCTAATCCATGGACTGTGTCGCTGTAATTTGAGGTTCCTTCAAGACCTGATCCTCCACACCATTGTAATCTACATCTTTTGAGCTGGGGACTGTCGGACCCTGTCATCTGGCTGACTGTTGACCTGACTTGCTGTGTGCTGCCTGTAGCCAGATAGCCTGAATTGCTCTACAGAGGACTACCCAGCAGCCCTCAAGACTTGAAGGACTGCCAGTGTCTCACAACTCTCTCATAGGAGTGAATGGCGATGAGCCATATGTACTGCTTTATAATTTGATTAACTATTTATTTCGTATGTTATCTATCTATCTATGTAAATATGTAAGATGACATTGCCTATTCCTGTAAATAATTATAGTCAGAAGAAGCTCAATGAGTTCTAATCAGTCTTATAGGGTTCCTATGAGTCAGAATAGATTTGGTTTTGAAAGAAGAGATTGTTCATTTCTAGCTCAGTTGCTTGGTTTTCTGATTTTCCCTCAGTCAGAAGAATATCTGGCGTGTTCATAACTCTCAGACCTCACAAAGAAAAATTAATTCATGAGTTAGTGGATGCATATGTTCAAATCAAACAACACTGCTACCTTGGAACTCTGATTTTGTAATTTCAAATATTGGAATTTGGAGAGCCTACTAATTCAAGGTATGCCTGTTGGTCACATCACTCCCATCTCTGTCATCCAACTTTATTCAAGAATCATCCCTGGAGACACTTTCTTGTGGAACTGAGGTGCCTGCACCTTAGTATGCTATTCATAGCCCCAAACTCCTATAACAGCCAGGAACACTCCTAGACAAATGCCTGTTGTGGTTTCTTACTTAATGAGACCACCCCCATCACCGCCCTGCAATCAGGGGATTCCAAACCCTTCTGAGTCAGGGAGCCTTTGATACAGAAATGTCTGCCTCCTATCTCTTCCTCCTCCTGATGGTGCTGGGTCTCCCATCGGGTCAGTGGCAGGGAGATGCAGTGAATGACAGCACATTCAAAGACATATGGGGCCTTTAATGCTTATTTCATAAGACTCCAGGGGTCCTGCACCACATGCAGCTACAGGAGTCAAGCAATCAAGTGGTGAAGCCTTTACAGACTCTCCCTCTCACCTGTACCATCGCTAGGAACTCCATCTCCAGCAACAATGTTACTTGGGACTGGATCAGACAGAGCCCTGGGAGAAGCCTTAAGTGGATGGGAAGGAACTTCTATTGGTCAGAGTGGTTTAGCGAATACACACCATCCCTGAGAGACCATAGTCATTGACCAACACACATCCAAGATCCAGCTCTCCCTGCAGCTGAGCTCTGTGACCACTGACAAGCACTGTGCAAGGAGATAAGGAGAGGGAAAGTCGATGTGAGTCCCCACACAACCTACCATGCAGGACAGCTGGAGGCTGAACTAAGAGAGCTCTTATACCAGCAGGGGTAGCTCAGGCCCAGGAACCAGAAGCAGGTGGGTGTGTGAGCACAGATGAAATCTTCTGCTGTGTCTTGGGTTCATTTTGTTCCCACTGCTTAGGAGCAGATTGAGAGGAAACTCCAGTAGAAACTGTTCGGGAGAGTATGGGGGTGGGGGTCATTTTGACATTGTATGCCAGGTTTTTTCTCTTTTTTTAATTTGAGTAATTTCTTTTAAAATTTGGTTAGTAATCTCCATGTCCTTAAATATAGACACTGGTATCTTGTTCAGAATTGCATTAAAGTGATAGATCGCTTAGAGTGTCTTATTTTCACAAAGTTAAGGCTTACTACTTACTCATGATTATGACCCATTATTTGAATGATGTGTATGTCTTTTGGTTTCTTGGAATAGTGTTTTCTTTCTATGAGACTTTTGTTTCTCTGCTTAGGCTTATTCCAATTTGTTTTATGCTTGAGGTGGCTATTGCAAATTGTATTATTTTCTGATTTTCTTTTAAGAGCTTTCTCTATTGGTATGTGGGAACCAAACTGATTTTCTATGTTTACCTTATAACTTGTGAAATGGCTTACCCTTCCAACTAGTTGCAATAATTTTCTTCTCAAGCTTTTGCGTTTTCTATGTTTAGAGAGTTTTACTTCTTTATTACCATTTGGATGCCTCTGTTTTTCATTTGTTGGTTGATAGCTATAGTTAAGATTTGCAGCATGATATGAAATAAGATTCGTATTTAATGGTATCCTTAATCTGGTTCCAATTAGAAAGTTGAATGAGTTCACTTCCTCTCTATGGAGTGCAATGTTTGCCATTGGCATTGCATTTTGCTGTTTTAAGACCTATCAAATCAGTTTGAACTCACAGAAACACTAGAGAAAACAATTAAACACAGGTCTTGCCTCATCCTCACAATTTTCATGTATGAGGCCTTTGTTGTGGTTACTGTGGCAATGTATATTCTTAAAGGTCATCCTTTTAAAAATGACCTTATGCTTTATCAAGCAGGATGTCCTCTTCCAAGTTCTGATTTCCTTGACACATGTTCAAAGTACTTGAGATGAAGTAATAACATGCTCACTTCTTTCTACTAATGATTACAAGTGTACATCATCCAATATATGATTGTTTGTTCTTCTGGCAGTCCATCACACCATGAAATTATTCACCAGTACCATAATTCAAATACATTGTTTAATTTTAGATCTTTCTCATTCATTCTCCATCTTTCACGTGCATATGAGACAATTGAAAACTTCATAGCTTGGGCCAGGTGTATCTCAGTCCTCAAAGGGACATCCTTGCTCTTCAATCTTTGAAGAGTTCTGTGCAACAGGTTTGCTCAATGAAATGCATCATTGACTGGGGTTTCCATGAATATTAATTGTAGATCCATGCAAAATGAACTCCATCCCAACCTTAATCTTGTCTCTATTTCCCATATTTTCCATTGTCCCATAGATTCATTTTGTTTACATTGAATTGTGGTGTACAGAGAAGGCAGAAATTCCTGGACTTCATCAGTAAGTTTTCAAATCCTGCTATCATCTTAGAACATGTTTTCAAATCCTGCTATCTTAGAACATGTAGCTTTATGTCACCTGCATATCACAGATTATTAGCGGAGTTTCCTACAACCTTGATGTGTTTTCCATTTAGTACAGCTTCTCGTGTTATTTGTCCCATTTAGCATGTTATGCAGAGAAACTGCTGACATGTTCTATGATTCTGTATTTCTGTGATGCACAATGAACACCCATGGAAGCAACAAACCAAAAATCACACCACATTGAGCTTAGATATGAAAAATGACTTCATCAAAGTGCTTAAAATGCTTTCCAGATAATATGGCTATTCTATAACCACCCATTCCAAGAAAATATCTACAAAAAAAACCCAATGTCAATTAAACAAACAATAATAGCAGCAATGATTAATGTGAGTTAATATATTTGTATTTTTGCAACTTAAATGTCTCCTTCAGTCAAGTTCCATTTCATACCCTTTGCTATTTTGAGTCTCAAAACCCTACATGTTCCACTGTCATTACTGGCAGTAAGTGAGATGGCATGATAAAGAGAGAGAAGTTAACTCTCCAGCAAATATGCAGAGGAATGAGAAAACATGGTAAAATAAATGTCCACTCTTAACTGAGGTTTTTAAAATATCAGAATCTCTTAACATTCTCTGTGCTTTCTGTGTCCCAACAGTTTCTCTGATTTTCAGCCTAAGGAGATTGATTCCTCAATAGATGGAAGCAAATCTTAAGAAAGAGGAGGAACAGTGCATGAATACTTTCTTTTATTAAATTGGCACTCTATGATGCTCACTCTCCCGACACAACTGCTGAAGCCAAAGCGGGTGAACAAGTAAATGTAGTGAAGAAAGCTGATGGTGCCCGGCTAACAAAAGAGATAGTGACTGGGGTCTTAAAGGCTTGAAGATAAACAAGCGGCCATCTAGCTCAGAAGCAACAAATCCCACATGGAAGAACACACAAGCCTGTGTGATCGAGTGGTCCCAAAGGGATCAGTTATCAGGCATCAAAGAACAAAAAAATCACACCATTGACTGCACACCTCCATGATAGGATCGCTGAAGACAAATGCGTGCATAAGCAAATGTGGCGAAGAAAGCTGATGGTGCCCAGCTATCAAAAGAGATAGTGTCTGGGGTCTTAAAAGCTTGAAGGTGAACAAGCGGCCATCTAGCTCAGATGCAAAAAAAGCCCAAATGGAAGAAGCACACCAACCAGTGCGATCACGGGGTGCCAAAGGGACCAGGTATAAGTATCATGCCAAAAAAAAGACATATATGTGTGTGTGTGTATGTATGTATATGTATATATATATATATATATATACAAACCATATTGAATGAAGGGGGAAGTGCAGAGTGGAGACCCAGGGCCCAAGTGTCGGCCACTGGAGATCCCCTCATAGAGGGGTTTAGGAGAGGAGACGAGTCAGTCAGGGTGCGAGGTAGTACCGATGAAGAACACAGCTTTCCCCCAGATCCTGGATGCTTCCTCCCCCCAACTACCATGATCCGAATTCTACCTTGCAGGACTGCCTAGAGCAGAGGTTGTACAATGGTGCATATGGGGGCTGGAGGCACAGGGAATTCAGGGTGGATGATACCTTCAGGACCAAGGGTGTGAGAGGCGAAGCTGGGAAAGTGGAGGGTGAGTGGGTTGGAAAGGGGGAACTGATTACAAGGACCCACATGTGACCTCCTCCCTAGGAGAGGGACAGCAGAGAAGGGGGGAAAGGGATACTCTGGATAGGGCAAGAAATGACAAAATAACAATGTATAAATTACCAAGGGCACATGAGGGAGAGGGGAGCGGGGAGGGAGGGGGAAAAAAAGAGGACCTGATGTAAAGGGCTTAAGTGGAGAGCAAATGCTTTGAGAATGATTGGGGCAGGGAACGTGCGGATGTGCTTTATACAATTGATGTATGTATGTGTATGTTTGTGATAAGAGTTGTATGAGCCCCTAATAAAATGTAAAAAAAGAAAATGATTAGGGCAAAGAATGTACAGATATGCTTTATACAATTGATGTATGTATATGTATGGATTGTGATAAGAGTTGTATGAGCCCCTAATAAAATGTTTTTTTAAAAAAGAAAGAGGAGGACATTAGACTTTTTCTTTTCAGTTTGTGAGAAAAGATTGGAAGTTTCTCTACTTTTTTTCTTCTTTCTTCTGGGGTTTCTAACATTCAGATCACCTCTTCAATTCCCAGGTTAAGTTTTAAAACTTAGTGAAAAACATCACGTGGTGGGAAGAGTTCTCGATGAACTGGAGCCGGGTTGCCCCCAGGCACTAGGGGTGTCGGGCCTCAACATTGTAAGCAGAGTTCACTGAAGTCCCTGAGTGAAGTATTCTCCAGTATCCTACGTCTACGTTCCTAAAATTTACTCTGCGGTTTCTGATGACTCTGGGTTACGAACGGCCACCATTCACCGTTCTCCTTACACTCGTGCGTCTCCATCGACCTTAAAGGAAAGGGAGGACACGCAGATGCTGGCAGCTAAATTCAGCAGAGTTTGTCTCAACACAAAAGAGACAGCTCTGTGGGAACCCGTCTTCCATGGTAAAACATTTCCAAGGGAATAAGAAATCTTCCCATCACAATGACAATATGAGAGAATTGCCACCGGTGGATTTGCCGATGTGCCTACAAACATCTTCTTCAGGCCATGAAGTAGTGAAGCATGGGAACCCAGGCGCTTCACCCTTTTCCCTAGACCAGTGAAACTTAAAGAGCCACTATTGACCTGTGAGACATGACGTTGCTGGAAGCATCAGTGTACAGAGGCATGGGAACCTCAAAGGAGTTTCTTCCGTGTGAAAATAACAACCAGGCTGAACTTCATGGCAGGGTTCCAGATTCCCAGGAATTCCACGGGCTGTATTCCTCAGAGATAGAACCTACTGCTTGGAGCACACTTAATCTGACAAGCTGGCTGGACTCACGGCTTTCCCAAAGACCCATGATTCTCAAAGAGTGAGCGTAAGTTTGACGGAAAAAACAAACTGCCGGTGGTGCCTTTTTTACCTTGAAACCGGCAAGAAGCAAGATTTCCCTTAAACCTTGTATCTCAGAAACATTTTGATCGTGAAGGAAAACCAGTGAGAGCCGATGTACTTCCAATAATCCAACACTTAAATTAAACCTCAAACCTAAATCCTATCCTAAAACCAATCCTAATCCTAACCCTAACCTAGGTGAAAACCTAACCCTAGGTCTGAACCTAAACAGAGATGTAACCCTAAGCCTAGGTCTAACTCTGTATACTACTAAACTTAAACTTAATCCTAACCTAAGGCTCACCCTAAACCAAGCCCTAACGCGGACCGTATGTCTACCCTAAGGCTAAACCTAATCATAACCCCAAATCTGATGTGAACATGCAGTTCCCCCTACAAGTAACCTTACTCCTAACCGTCATCCTTCCCCTGAACCTAACTTAACTCTATCCCTCACCTTCAATCGATACCTCAATTTCACCGTTAATGTAAACCCATCCCTTAAACTAGACAGAGAGCTAAAAACCTTAATGAAAACGGATGTAACACACAAACCGTAAGCCTGGCCCCAACTCAACCTCGCACACTGTCTAACCCTCACACAAATATTAACCCCAACACATATCTAAACAGTCAAGTTTACCATAAGCCTAAATGAGACAATAGGTTCGCTCATCCTTAAGCACTAAACCCTACTCTTACCGTCCACCTCACACTGCCCCTACATTTGATCATCAGACTTACCGTAACCACAATCCTCACACAGCCGTAACTCTAACGTGAACTCTAACTCTGTCCCTAAACATGCCCAAATGCATGTACCTATGCCCGTCTAAAGTTAAACCTAAACCGAAATCTTCTGTGCCACCATTTTGCAGCAGTTTAAAGAAGTACACTGGGAAAGATTTTTCTGCAAGAAAGAAACTGCAGGCGACGTGCCTGAACTGAGAATATCATGCTGCACGAGCTCTTTGGCCTCAGATGCTAGAAGTGCCATGAGTGGGCACTATAAAGAAACGGGACTTTACTTTCTCCATGATCATCAACCTTTGTGGATTCTCTTTGTTCTAGACGCCTGAAATAAAGACAGTTGTCCTGAGTCACCTAAACCTCCACTCAGTGGTCTTAGTGAGGCGCGGGAACATGCCGGTATCAGAGAATTCCGAAGAAGGCTGAACGTCCACAATTAAATGGTCATTGCCCAGAAATGAAGCGCCAGCCGGATCAGCCTGGGAAACAAGCTTCCATTAGACAATGAAGATGTGAGAATCTGGTACGGCCACAGTTCAAGGTTTCCATAGATCCATGCAATTCCGTGTTGAATTTCAGTCCGAAAATGAAACCGCTGGAGCCTCTGTTCAGCAGGCCCTGGTGTAGCTCCCAGAGGCACAATGGTGCTCCTCTAGAATTTGGACGAAAAACGTTTTCACGGGAATAAGCAACCTTGATCAAGCCAGGTGGGTCTTGGAAAAACGAAATTGCTGCGTGTGCCTGGAATACTGACAAGTACACACCTGTGTCACTCTATGGCGCATTCAGCACAGGAATCTGCATCGATTGAGCCAAGACAAAGGAAAGTTCAGGGAGGCAGCACCCGTGTAGAAAAGCATTTGTTCTTCAAAGATGAGGCCAATATTGTGAAACGACATACCCATGGCAAATAGTTTTCATCGGCAGAGTTTCATGGAGCAATATTGCGGGGAGAGAAAAGGCACCACCTGAGGGAGGCACGCTCAAAAAAACTCCGTAGGGCAGGAGACAGGTCGCCCCCAGGCACTAGGGGTGTCGGGCCTCAACATTGTAAGCAGAGTTCACTGAAGTCCCTGAGTGAAGTATTCTCCGGTGTCCTTCATCTACGTTCCTAAAATTTACTCTGCGGTTTCTGATGACTGGGTTACGAACGGCCACCATTCACCGTTCTCCTTACACTCGTGCGTCTCCATCGACCTTAAAGGAAAGGGAGGACACGCAGATGCTGGCAGCTAAATTCAGCAGAGTTTGTCTCAACACAAAAGAGACATCTCTGTGGGGACCCGTCTTCCATGGTAAAACATTTCCAAGGGAATAAGAAATCTTCCCATCGCAATGACAATATGAGAGAATTGCCACCGGTGGATTTGCCGATGTGCCTATAAACATCTTCTTCAGGCCATGAAGTAGTGAAGCACGGGAACCCAGGCGCTTCACCCTTTTTCCTAGACCAGTGAAACTTAAAGAGCCACTATTGACCTGTGAGACATGACGTTGCTGGAAGCATCAGTGTACAGAGGCATGGGAACCTCAAAGGAGTTTCTTCCGTGTGAAAATAACAACCAGGCTGAACTTCATGGCAGGGTTCCAGATTCCCAGGAATTCCACGGGCTGTATTGCTCAGAGATAGAACCTACTGCTTGGGGCACACTTAATCTGAAAAACTAGTTGGACTCACGGCTTTCCCAAAGACCCAAGATTCTCAAAGAGCGAGCGTAAGTTTGACGGAAAAACAAACTGCCGGTGGCGCCTTTTGACCTTGAAACCGGCAAGAAGCAAGATTTCCCTTAAACCATGAATCCCAGAAACATTGTGACAGTGAAGGAAAACCAGTGAGAGCAGATGTACTTCCAATAATCCAACACTTAAATTAGAACTCATACCTAAATCCTATCCTAAAAACAACCCTAATCCTAACCCTAAAGTAGGTGAAAAGCTAACCCTAGGTGTAAACCTAAACAGAGATGTAACCCTAAGCCTAGGTCTAACTGTATTCTCCAAACCTTAAACTTAACCCTAACCTAAGGCACACCCTAAAGCAAGCCATAACCATAACCGTATGTCTACCCTAAGGCTAACCCAAATCCTAACCCCAACTCTGATGTAAACATGCAGCTCCCCCTACAACTAACCTTACTCCTAACCGTCATTCTTCACCTGAACCTAACTTGACTATATCCTTCACCTTCAATCGAAGCCTCCATAGCACCGTTAATGTAATCCAATCCCTTAAACTAGACAGAGAGCTAAACTTAACCATAACCAAAACGGATGTAACACACAAACCGTAAGCCTGACCCAACTCTTAACCTCGCACACTGTCTAACCCTCACACAAATGTTAAAGCCAACCCATATCTAAACAGTCAAGTTTACCATAGGCCTAAATGAGACAATAGGTTCGCTCATCCTTAAGCACTAAACCCTAGTCTTACCTTCCACCTCACACTGCCCCTACATTTGATCCACAGACTTACCATAACCCGAATCCTCACACAGCCGTAACTCTAACGTGAACTCTAACTCTGTCCCTAAACATGCCCAAATGCCTGTACCTATGCCCGCCTAAGGTTAAACCTAAACCGAAATCTTCTGTGCCACCATTTTGCAGCAGTTTAAAGAAGTACACTGGGAAAGATTTTTCTGCAAGGAAGAAACTGCAGGCGGCGTGCCTGAACTGAGAATATCATGCTGCACGAGCTCTTTGGATTCAGATGCGAGAAGTGCCCTGAGTGGTAAGTATAAAGAAACGGGACTTTACTTTCTCCGTGATCATCAACCTTTGTGGATTCTCTTTGTTCTAGACGCCTGAAATAAAGACAGTTGTCCTGAGTCACCTAAACCTCCACCGAGTGGTCTTAGTGAGGCGCGGGAACTTGCCGGTATAAGAGAATTCCGAAGAAGGTTGAACGTCCACAATTGAATGGTCATTGCCAGAAATGAAGTGGTAGCCGGATCAGACTGGGAAACTTCAGCTTCCATTAGACAATGAAGATGTGAGAATCTGGTACGCCCACAATTCACGGTTTCCTTAGATCCATGAAATTCCGTGTTGAATTTTAGTCAGAAAATGAAAACTCCGGAGCCTCTGTTCAGCAGGCCCGGGTGTAGCTCCCAGAGGCACACTGGTGCTCCTCTAGAATTTGGATAAAAATCGTTTTCACTGGAATAAAGAACCTTGATCAAGCCAGGTGGGTCTTGACAAACGAAATTGCTGCGTGTGCCGGGTATACTGACAAGCACCCATCTGTGCTAGTCCATGGCGTATTCAGCACAGGAACCTGCATCGATTGAGCCAAGACAAAGTAAAGCTCAGGGAGGCAGGACCCGTGTAGAAAAGCATTTGTACTTCAAAGATGAGGCCAATGAGCTGAAAGGACAAAGCCATGGCAAACAGTTTTCATCATCGGCAGAATTTCACGGAGCAATATTGCTGGGAGAGAAAAGGCACTACCTGAGGGAGGCACGCTCAACAAAACTACCTAGGGCAGGAGCCGGCTTGCCCCCAGGCACTAGAAGTGTCAGGCCTCAGCATTGTAAGGAGAGTTCACTAAAGTCCCTGAGTGAAGTTTTCTCCGCTGTCCTACGTCTACGTTCCTAAAGTTTACTCTGCGGTTTCTGATGATCCTGGCTTATGAACGGCCACCATTCACCGTTCTCCTTACACTCGTGCGTCTCCATCGACCTTAAAAGAAAGGGAGGACACGTAACTGCTGGCAGGTAAAATCAGCACACTTTGTCTCAACACAAAAGAGACAGCTCTGTGGTGACCCGTCTTCCACGGTAATACATTTCCTAGCGAATAAGGAATCTTCCCATCGCAATGACAATATGAGAGAATGGCCACCGATGGATTTGCCGCTGTGCCTACAAACATCATCTTGAGGACATACAGTAGTGAAGCACGGGAACCCAGGCGCTTCACCCTTTACCCTAGACCAGTGAAACACTGTCTCTAAAAATGCCCACATGCCTGTCTCTATGCCCGTTTAAAGTTAATGGATCAAGCCAGGTGGGTCTTGACAAACGAAATTGCTGCGTGTGCCCGGTATACTGACAATCACCCACCTGTGCTGGTCCATGGCTTATTCAGCACAGGAACCTGCATCGATTGAGCCAAGACAAAGCAAAGCTCAGGGAGGCAGCACCCGTGTAGAAAAGCATTTGTACTTCAAAGATGAGGCCAATGAGGTGAAAGGACAAAGCCATGGCAAACAGTTTTCATCATCGACAGAATTTCACGGAGCAATATTGCTGGGAGAGAAAAGGCACCACCTGAGGGAGGCACGCTCAACAAAACTACCTAGGGCAGGAGCCGGCTTGCCCCCAGGCACTAGGCGTGTCAGGCCTCAGCATTGTAAGGAGAGTTCACTGAAGTCCCTGAGTGAAGTTTTCTCCGCTGTCCTACGTCTACGTTCCTAAAATTTACTCTGCGGTTTCTGATGATCCTCGCTTATGAACGGCCACCATTCACCGTTCTCCTTACACTCGTGCGTCTCCATCGACCTTAAAAGAAAGGGAGGACACGCAACTGCTGGCAGGTAAATTCAGCAAAGTTTGTCTCAACACAAAAGAGACAGCTCTGTGGTGACCCGTCTTCCACGGTAAAACATTTCCTGGCGAATAAAGAATCTTCCCATCGCAATGACAATATGAGAGAATGGCCACCGATGGATTTGCCGCTGTGCCTACAAACATCATCTTGAGGCCATACAGTAGTGAAGCACGGGAACCCAGGCGCTTCACCCTTTACCCTAGACCAGTGAAACACTGTCTCTAAAAATGCCCACATGCCTGTATCTATGCCCGTTTAAAGTTAACGCTAAACCGAAATCTTCTGTCCCACTCTTTTGCAGCATTTTAAAGAAGTACACTGGGAAAGATTTTTCTGCAAGGAAGAAACTGCAGGCGGCGTGGCTGAAATGAGAATATCATGCTGCACGAGCTCGTTGCCCTCAGATGCGGAAGTGTCATCAGTGGGCATCATAGAGGAACGGGACTTTGATAAGTGATCATCAACCTCTGTGAATTCCCTTTGTTCTAGCGCCTGAAATAAAGAGTTGTCCTGAGTCACATAAACCTCCACCGAGTGGTCTTAATGTGGCGCGGGAACATGCCGGTATAAGAGAATTCCGAAGAAGGCTGAACGTCCACAATTGAATGGTCATTGCCAGAAATGAAGTGGCAGCCGGATCAGACTGGGAAACTTCAGCTTCCATTAGACAATGAAGATGTGAGAATCTGGTACGTCCACAATTCACGGTTTCCTTAGATCCATGAAATTCCGTGTTGAATTTTAGTCAGAAAATGAAAACTCCGGAGCCTCTGTTCAGCAGGCCCAGGTGTAGCTCCCAGAGGCACACTGGTGCTCCTCTAGAATTTGGATAAAAATCGTTTTCACTGGAATAAAGAACATGGATCAAGCCAGGTGGGTCTTGACAAACGAAATTGCTGCGTGTGCCCGGTATACTGACAAGCACCCACCTGTGCTGGTCCATGGCTTATTCAGCACAGGAACCTGCCTCGATTGAGCCAAGACAAAGGAAAGCTCAGGGAGGCAGCACCCGTGTAGAAAAGCATTTGTACTTCAAAGATGAGGCCAATGAGGTGAAAGGACAAAGCCATGGCAAACAGTTTTCATCATCGGCAGAATTTCACGGAGCAATATTGCTGGGAGAGAAAAGGCACCACCTGAGGGAGGCACGCTCAACAAAACTACCTAGGGCAGGAGCCGGCTTGCCTCCAGGCACTAGGCGTGTCAGGCCTCAGCATTGTAAGGAGAGTTCACTGAAGTCCCTGAGTGAAGTTTTCTCCGCTGTCCTACGTCTACGTTCCTAAAATTTACTCTGCGGTTTCTGATGATCCTGGCTTACGAACGGCCACCATTCACCGTTCTCCTTACACTCGTGCGTCTCCATCGACCTTAAAAGAAAGGGAGGACACGCAACTGCTGGCAGGTAAATTCAGCAAAGTTTGTCTCAACACAAAAGAGACAGCTCTGTGGTGACCCGTCTTCCACGGTAAAACATTTCCTGGCGAATAAGGAATCTTCCCATCGCAATGACAATATGAGAGAATGGCCACCGATGGATTTGCCGCTGTGCCTACAAACATCATCTTGAGGCCATACAGTAGTGAAGCACGGGAACCCAGGCGCTTCACCCTTTACCCTAGACCAGTGAAACACTGTCTCTAAAAATGCCCACATGCCTGTATCTATGCCCGTTTAAAGTTAACGCTAAACCGAAATCTTCTGTCCCACTCTTTTGCAGCATTTTAAAGAAGTACACTGGGAAAGATTTTTCTGCAAGGAAGAAACTGCAGGCGGCGTGGCTGAAATGAGAATATCATGCTGCACGAGCTCGTTGCCCTCAGATGCGGAAGTGTCATCAGTGGGCATCATAGAGGAACGGGACTTTAATAAGTGATCATCAACCTCTGTGAATTCCCTTTGTTCTAGCGCCTGAAATAAAGAGTTGTCCTGAGTCACATAAACCTCCACCGAGTGGTCTTAATGTGGCGCGGGAACATGCCGGTATAAGAGAATTCCGAAGAAGGCTGAACGTCCACAATTGAATGGTCATTGCCAGAAATGAAGTGGCAGCCGGATCAGACTGGGAAACTCAGCTTCCATTAGACAATGAAGATGTGAGAATCTGGTACGTCCACAATTCACGGTTTCCTTAGATCCATGAAATTCCGTGTTGAATTTTAGTCAGAAAATGAAAACTCCGGAGCCTCTGTTCAGCAGGCCCGGGTGTAGCTCCCAGAGGCACACTGGTGCTCCTCTAGAATTTGGATAAAAATCGTTTTCACTGGAATAAAGAACATGGATCAAGCCAGGTGGGTCTTGACAAACGAAATTGCTGCGTGTGCCCGGTATACTGACAAGCACCCACCTGTGCTGGTCCATGGCTTATTCAGCACAGGAACCTGCATCGATTGAGCCAAGACAAAGGAAAGCTCAGGGAGGCAGCACCCGTGTAGAAAAGCATTTGTACTTCAAAGATGAGGCCAATGAGGTGAAAGGACAAAGCCATGGCAAACAGTTTTCATCATCGGCAGAATTTCACGGAGCAATATTGCTGGGAGAGAAAAGGCACCACCTGAGGGAGGCACGCTCAACAAAACTACCTAGGGCAGGAGCCGGCTTGCCCCCAGGCACTAGGCGTGTCAGGCCTCAGCATTGTAAGGAGAGTTCACTGAAGTCCCTGAATGAAGTTTTCTCCGCTGTCCTACGTCTACGTTCCTAAAATTTACTCTGCGGTTTCTGATGATCCTGGCTTATGAACGGCCACCATTCACCGTTCTCCTTACACTCGTGCGTCTCCATCGACCTTAAAAGAAAGGGAGGACACGCAACTGCTGGCAGGTAAATTCAGCAAAGTTTGTCTCAACACAAAAGAGACAGCTCTGTGGTGACCCGTCTTCCACGGTAAAACATTTCCTGGCGAATAAGGAATCTTCCCATCGCAATGACAATATGAGAGAATGGCCACCGATGGATTTGCCGCTGTGCCTACAAACATCATCTTGAGGCCATACAGTAGTGAAGCACGGGAACCCAGGCGCTTCACCCTTTACCCTAGACCAGTGAAACACTGTCTCTAAAAATGCCCACATGCCTGTATCTATGCCCGTTTAAAGTTAACGCTAAACCGAAATCTTCTGTCCCACTCTTTTGCAGCATTTTAAAGAAGTACACTGGGAAAGATTTTTCTGCAAGGAAGAAACTGCAGGCGGCGTGGCTGAAATGAGAATATCATGCTGCACGAGCTCGTTGCCCTCAGATGCGGAAGTGTCATCAGTGGGCATCATAGAGAAACGGGACTTTAATAAGTGATCATCAACCTCTGTGAATTCCCTTTGTTCTAGCGCCTGAAATAAAGAGTTGTCCTGAGTCACATAAACCTCCACCGAGTGGTCTTAATGTGGCGCGGGAACATGCCGGTATAAGAGAATTCCGAAGAAGGCTGAACGTCCACAATTGAATGGTCATTGCCAGAAATGAAGTGGCAGCCGGATCAGACTGGGAAACTTCAGCTTCCATTAGACAATGAAGATGTGAGAATCTGGTACGTCCACAATTCACGGTTTCCTTAGATCCATGAAATTCCGTGTTGAATTTTAGTCAGAAAATGAAAACTCCGGAGCCTCTGTTCAGCAGGCCCGGGTGTAGCTCCCAGAGGCACACTGGTGCTCCTCTAGAATTTGGATAAAAATCGTTTTCACTGGAATAAAGAACATGGATCAAGCCAGGTGGGTCTTGACAAACGAAATTGCTGCGTGTGCCCGGTATACTGACAAGCACCCACCTGTGCTGGTCCATGGCTTATTCAGCACAGGAACCTGCATCGATTGAGCCAAGACAAAGGAAAGCTCAGGGAGGCAGCACCCGTGTAGAAAAGCATTTGTACTTCAAAGATGAGGCCAATGAGGTGAAAGGACAAAGCCATGGCAAACAGTTTTCATCATCGGCAGAATTTCACGGAGCAATATTGCTGGGAGAGAAAAGGCACCACCTGAGGGAGGCACGCTCAACAAAACTACCTAGGGCAGGAGCCGGCTTGCCCCCAGGCACTAGGCGTGTCAGGCCTCAGCATTGTAAGGAGAGTTCACTGAAGTCCCTGAATGAAGTTTTCTCCGCTGTCCTACGTCTACGTTCCTAAAATTTACTCTGCGGTTTCTGATGATCCTGGCTTATGAACGGCCACCATTCACCGTTCTCCTTACACTCGTGCGTCTCCATCGACCTTAAAAGAAAGGGAGGACACGCAACTGCTGGCAGGTAAATTCAGCAAAGTTTGTCTCAACACAAAAGAGACAGCTCTGTGGTGACCCGTCTTCCACGGTAAAACATTTCCTGGCGAATAAGGAATCTTCCCATCGCAATGACAATATGAGAGAATGGCCACCGATGGATTTGCCGCTGTGCCTACAAACATCATCTTGAGGCCATACAGTAGTGAAGCACGGGAACCCAGGCGCTTCACCCTTTACCCTAGACCAGTGAAACACTGTCTCTAAAAATGCCCACATGCCTGTATCTATGCCCGTTTAAAGTTAACGCTAAACCGAAATCTTCTGTCCCACTCTTTTGCAGCATTTTAAAGAAGTACACTGGGAAAGATTTTTCTGCAAGGAAGAAACTGCAGGCGGCGTGGCTGAAATGAGAATATCATGCTGCACGAGCTCGTTGCCCTCAGATGCGGAAGTGTCATCAGTGGGCATCATAGAGGAACGGGACTTTAATAAGTGATCATCAACCTCTGTGAATTCCCTTTGTTCTAGCGCCTGAAATAAAGAGTTGTCCTGAGTCACATAAACCTCCACCGAGTGGTCTTAATGTGGCGCGGGAACATGCCGGTATAAGAGAATTCCGAAGAAGGCTGAACGTCCACAATTGAATGGTCATTGCCAGAAATGAAGTGGCAGCCGGATCAGACTGGGAAACTTCAGCTTCCATTAGAC
Source organism: Tenrec ecaudatus (assembly GCF_050624435.1). NCBI lineage: Eukaryota > Metazoa > Chordata > Mammalia > Afrosoricida > Tenrecidae > Tenrec > Tenrec ecaudatus. The sequence goes on from NW_027458698.1 coordinate 223,876, forward strand.
AATGAAGATGTGAGAATCTGGTACGTCCACAATTCACGGTTTCCTTAGATCCATGAAATTCCGTGTTGAATTTTAGTCAGAAAATGAAAACTCCGGAGCCTCTGTTCAGCAGGCCCGGGTGTAGCTCCCAGAGGCACACTGGTGCTCCTCTAGAATTTGGATAAAAATCGTTTTCACTGGAATAAAGAACATGGATCAAGCCAGGTGGGTCTTGACAAACGAAATTGCTGCGTGTGCCCGGTATACTGACAAGCACCCACCTGTGCTGGTCCATGGCTTATTCAGCACAGGAACCTGCATCGATTGAGCCAAGACAAAGGAAAGCTCAGGGAGGCAGCACCCATGTAGAAAAGCATTTGTACTTCAAAGATGAGGCCAATGAGGTGAAAGGACAAAGCCATGGCAAACAGTTTTCATCATCGGCAGAATTTCACGGAACAATATTGCTGGGAGAGAAAAGGCACTACCTGAGGGAGGCACGCTCAACAAAACTACCTAGGGCAGGAGCCGGCTTGCCCCCAGGCACTAGGCGTGTCAGGCCTCAGCATTGTAAGGAGAGTTCACTGAAGTCCCTGAATGAAGTTTTCTCCGCTGTCCTACGTCTACGTTCCTAAAATTTACTCTGCGGTTTCTGATGATCCTCGCTTATGAACGGCCACCATTCACCGTTCTCCTTACACTCGTGCGTCTCCATCGACCTTAAAAGAAAGGGAGGACACGCAACTGCTGGCAGGTAAATTCAGCAAAGTTTGTCTCAACAAAAAAGAGACAGCTCTGTGGTGACCCGTCTTCCACGGTAAAACATTTCCTGGCGAATAAGGAATCTTCCCATCGCAATGACAATATGAGAGAATGGCCACCGATGGATTTGCCGCTGTGCCTACAAACATCATCTTGAGGCCATACAGTAGTGAAGCACGGGAACCCAGGCGCTTCACCCTTTACCCTAGACCAGTGAAACACTGTCTCTAAAAATGCCCACATGCCTGTATCTATGCCCGTTTAAAGTTAACGCTAAACCGAAATCTTCTGTCCCACTATTTTGCAGCATTTTAAAGAAGTACACTGGGAAAGATTTTTCTGCAAGGAAGAAACTGCAGGCGGCGTGGCTGAAATGAGAATATCATGCTGCACGAGCTCGTTGCCCTCAGATGCGGAAGTGTCATCAGTGGGCATCATAGAGGAACGGGACTTTGATAAGTGATCATCAACCTCTGTGAATTCCCTTTGTTCTAGCGCCTGAAATAAAGAGTTGTCCTGAGTCACATAAACCTCCACCGAGTGGTCTTAATGTGGCGCGGGAACATGCCGGTATAAGAGAATTCCGAAGAAGGCTGAACGTCCACAATTGAATGGTCATTGCCAGAAATGAAGTGGCAGCCGGATCAGACTGGGAAACTCAGCTTCCATTAGACAATGAAGATGTGAGAATCTGGTACGTCCACAATTCACGGTTTCCTTAGATCCATGAAATTCCGTGTTGAATTTTAGTCAGAAAATGAAAACTCCGGAGCCTCTGTTCAGCAGGCCCGGGTGTAGCTCCCAGAGGCACACTGGTGCTCCTCTAGAATTTGGATAAAAATCGTTTTCACTGGAATAAAGAACATGGATCAAGCCAGGTGGGTCTTGACAAACGAAATTGCTGCGTGTGCCCGGTATACTGACAAGCACCCACCTGTGCTGGTCCATGGCTTATTCAGCACAGGAACCTGCATCGATTGAGCCAAGACAAAGGAAAGCTCAGGGAGGCAGCACCCGTGTAGAAAAGCATTTGTACTTCAAAGATGAGGCCAATGAGGTGAAAGGACAAAGCCATGGCAAACAGTTTTCATCATCGGCAGAATTTCACGGAGCAATATTGCTGGGAGAGAAAAGGCACCACCTGAGGGAGGCACGCTCAACAAAACTACCTAGGGCAGGAGCCGGCTTGCCCCCAGGCACTAGGCGTGTCAGGCCTCAGCATTGTAAGGAGAGTTCACTGAAGTCCCTGAATGAAGTTTTCTCCGCTGTCCTACGTCTACGTTCCTAAAATTTACTCTGCGGTTTCTGATGATCCTGGCTTATGAACGGCCACCATTCACCGTTCTCCTTACACTCGTGCGTCTCCATCGACCTTAAAAGAAAGGGAGGACACGCAACTGCTGGCAGGTAAATTCAGCAAAGTTTGTCTCAACACAAAAGAGACAGCTCTGTGGTGACCCGTCTTCCACGGTAAAACATTTCCTGGCGAATAAGGAATCTTCCCATCGCAATGACAATATGAGAGAATGGCCACCGATGGCTTTGCCGCTGTGCCTACAAACATCATCTTGAGGCCATACAGTAGTGAAGCACGGGAACCCAGGCGCTTCACCCTTTACCCTAGACCAGTGAAACACTGTCTCTAAAAATGCCCACATGCCTGTCTCTATGCCCGTTTAAAGTTAATGGATCAAGCCAGGTGGGTCTTGACAAACGAAATTGCTGCGTGTGCCCGGTATACTGACAATCACCCACCTGTGCTGGTCCATGGCTTATTCAGCACAGGAACCTGCATCGATTGAGCCAAGACAAAGCAAAGCTCAGGGAGGCAGCACCCGTGTAGAAAAGCATTTGTACTTCAAAGATGAGGCCAATGAGGTGAAAGGACAAAGCCATGGCAAACAGTTTTCATCATCGACAGAATTTCACGGAGCAATATTGCTGGGAGAGAAAAGGCACCACCTGAGGGAGGCACGCTCAACAAAACTACCTAGGGCAGGAGCCGGCTTGCCCCCAGGCACTAGGCGTGTCAGGCCTCAGCATTGTAAGGAGAGTTCACTGAAGTCCCTGAGTGAAGTTTTCTCCGCTGTCCTACGTCTACGTTCCTAAAATTTACTCTGCGGTTTCTGATGATCCTCGCTTATGAACGGCCACCATTCACCGTTCTCCTTACACTCGTGCGTCTCCATCGACCTTAAAAGAAAGGGAGGACACGCAACTGCTGGCAGGTAAATTCAGCAAAGTTTGTCTCAACACAAAAGAGACAGCTCTGTGGTGACCCGTCTTCCACGGTAAAACATTTCCTGGCGAATAAAGAATCTTCCCATCGCAATGACAATATGAGAGAATGGCCACCGATGGATTTGCCGCTGTGCCTACAAACATCATCTTGAGGCCATACAGTAGTGAAGCACGGGAACCCAGGCGCTTCACCCTTTACCCTAGACCAGTGAAACACTGTCTCTAAAAATGCCCACATGCCTGTATCTATGCCCGTTTAAAGTTAACGCTAAACCGAAATCTTCTGTCCCACTCTTTTGCAGCATTTTAAAGAAGTACACTGGGAAAGATTTTTCTGCAAGGAAGAAACTGCAGGCGGCGTGGCTGAAATGAGAATATCATGCTGCACGAGCTCGTTGCCCTCAGATGCGGAAGTGTCATCAGTGGGCATCATAGAGGAACGGGACTTTGATAAGTGATCATCAACCTCTGTGAATTCCCTTTGTTCTAGCGCCTGAAATAAAGAGTTGTCCTGAGTCACATAAACCTCCACCGAGTGGTCTTAATGTGGCGCGGGAACATGCCGGTATAAGAGAATTCCGAAGAAGGCTGAACGTCCACAATTGAATGGTCATTGCCAGAAATGAAGTGGCAGCCGGATCAGACTGGGAAACTTCAGCTTCCATTAGACAATGAAGATGTGAGAATCTGGTACGTCCACAATTCACGGTTTCCTTAGATCCATGAAATTCCGTGTTGAATTTTAGTCAGAAAATGAAAACTCCGGAGCCTCTGTTCAGCAGGCCCAGGTGTAGCTCCCAGAGGCACACTGGTGCTCCTCTAGAATTTGGATAAAAATCGTTTTCACTGGAATAAAGAACATGGATCAAGCCAGGTGGGTCTTGACAAACGAAATTGCTGCGTGTGCCCGGTATACTGACAAGCACCCACCTGTGCTGGTCCATGGCTTATTCAGCACAGGAACCTGCCTCGATTGAGCCAAGACAAAGGAAAGCTCAGGGAGGCAGCACCCGTGTAGAAAAGCATTTGTACTTCAAAGATGAGGCCAATGAGGTGAAAGGACAAAGCCATGGCAAACAGTTTTCATCATCGGCAGAATTTCACGGAGCAATATTGCTGGGAGAGAAAAGGCACCACCTGAGGGAGGCACGCTCAACAAAACTACCTAGGGCAGGAGCCGGCTTGCCTCCAGGCACTAGGCGTGTCAGGCCTCAGCATTGTAAGGAGAGTTCACTGAAGTCCCTGAGTGAAGTTTTCTCCGCTGTCCTACGTCTACGTTCCTAAAATTTACTCTGCGGTTTCTGATGATCCTGGCTTACGAACGGCCACCATTCACCGTTCTCCTTACACTCGTGCGTCTCCATCGACCTTAAAAGAAAGGGAGGACACGCAACTGCTGGCAGGTAAATTCAGCAAAGTTTGTATCAACACAAAAGAGACAGCTCTGTGGTGACCCGTCTTCCACGGTAAAACATTTCCTGGCGAATAAGGAATCTTCCCATCGCAATGACAATATGAGAGAATGGCCACCGATGGATTTGCCGCTGTGCCTACAAACATCATCTTGAGGCCATACAGTAGTGAAGCACGGGAACCCAGGCGCTTCACCCTTTACCCTAGACCAGTGAAACACTGTCTCTAAAAATGCCCACATGCCTGTATCTATGCCCGTTTAAAGTTAACGCTAAACCGAAATCTTCTGTCCCACTCTTTTGCAGCATTTTAAAGAAGTACACTGGGAAAGATTTTTCTGCAAGGAAGAAACTGCAGGCGGCGTGGCTGAAATGAGAATATCATGCTGCACGAGCTCGTTGCCCTCAGATGCGGAAGTGTCATCAGTGGGCATCATAGAGGAACGGGACTTTAATAAGTGATCATCAACCTCTGTGAATTCCCTTTGTTCTAGCGCCTGAAATAAAGAGTTGTCCTGAGTCACATAAACCTCCACCGAGTGGTCTTAATGTGGCGCGGGAACATGCCGGTATAAGAGAATTCCGAAGAAGGCTGAACGTCCACAATTGAATGGTCATTGCCAGAAATGAAGTGGCAGCCGGATCAGACTGGGAAACTCAGCTTCCATTAGACAATGAAGATGTGAGAATCTGGTACGTCCACAATTCACGGTTTCCTTAGATCCATGAAATTCCGTGTTGAATTTTAGTCAGAAAATGAAAACTCCGGAGCCTCTGTTCAGCAGGCCCGGGTGTAGCTCCCAGAGGCACACTGGTGCTCCTCTAGAATTTGGATAAAAATCGTTTTCACTGGAATAAAGAACATGGATCAAGCCAGGTGGGTCTTGACAAACGAAATTGCTGCGTGTGCCCGGTATACTGACAAGCACCCACCTGTGCTGGTCCATGGCTTATTCAGCACAGGAACCTGCATCGATTGAGCCAAGACAAAGGAAAGCTCAGGGAGGCAGCACCCGTGTAGAAAAGCATTTGTACTTCAAAGATGAGGCCAATGAGGTGAAAGGACAAAGCCATGGCAAACAGTTTTCATCATCGGCAGAATTTCACGGAGCAATATTGCTGGGAGAGAAAAGGCACCACCTGAGGGAGGCACGCTCAACAAAACTACCTAGGGCAGGAGCCGGCTTGCCCCCAGGCACTAGGCGTGTCAGGCCTCAGCATTGTAAGGAGAGTTCACTGAAGTCCCTGAATGAAGTTTTCTCCGCTGTCCTACGTCTACGTTCCTAAAATTTACTCTGCGGTTTCTGATGATCCTGGCTTATGAACGGCCACCATTCACCGTTCTCCTTACACTCGTGCGTCTCCATCGACCTTAAAAGAAAGGGAGGACACGCAACTGCTGGCAGGTAAATTCAGCAAAGTTTGTCTCAACACAAAAGAGACAGCTCTGTGGTGACCCGTCTTCCACGGTAAAACATTTCCTGGCGAATAAGGAATCTTCCCATCGCAATGACAATATGAGAGAATGGCCACCGATGGATTTGCCGCTGTGCCTACAAACATCATCTTGAGGCCATACAGTAGTGAAGCACGGGAACCCAGGCGCTTCACCCTTTACCCTAGACCAGTGAAACACTGTCTCTAAAAATGCCCACATGCCTGTATCTATGCCCGTTTAAAGTTAACGCTAAACCGAAATCTTCTGTCCCACTCTTTTGCAGCATTTTAAAGAAGTACACTGGGAAAGATTTTTCTGCAAGGAAGAAACTGCAGGCGGCGTGGCTGAAATGAGAATATCATGCTGCACGAGCTCGTTGCCCTCAGATGCGGAAGTGTCATCAGTGGGCATCATAGAGAAACGGGACTTTAATAAGTGATCATCAACCTCTGTGAATTCCCTTTGTTCTAGCGCCTGAAATAAAGAGTTGTCCTGAGTCACATAAACCTCCACCGAGTGGTCTTAATGTGGCGCGGGAACATGCCGGTATAAGAGAATTCCGAAGAAGGCTGAACGTCCACAATTGAATGGTCATTGCCAGAAATGAAGTGGCAGCCGGATCAGACTGGGAAACTTCAGCTTCCATTAGACAATGAAGATGTGAGAATCTGGTACGTCCACAATTCACGGTTTCCTTAGATCCATGAAATTCCGTGTTGAATTTTAGTCAGAAAATGAAAACTCCGGAGCCTCTGTTCAGCAGGCCCGGGTGTAGCTCCCAGAGGCACACTGGTGCTCCTCTAGAATTTGGATAAAAATCGTTTTCACTGGAATAAAGAACATGGATCAAGCCAGGTGGGTCTTGACAAACGAAATTGCTGCGTGTGCCCGGTATACTGACAAGCACCCACCTGTGCTGGTCCATGGCTTATTCAGCACAGGAACCTGCATCGATTGAGCCAAGACAAAGGAAAGCTCAGGGAGGCAGCACCCGTGTAGAAAAGCATTTGTACTTCAAAGATGAGGCCAATGAGGTGAAAGGACAAAGCCATGGCAAACAGTTTTCATCATCGGCAGAATTTCACGGAGCAATATTGCTGGGAGAGAAAAGGCACCACCTGAGGGAGGCACGCTCAACAAAACTACCTAGGGCAGGAGCCGGCTTGCCCCCAGGCACTAGGCGTGTCAGGCCTCAGCATTGTAAGGAGAGTTCACTGAAGTCCCTGAATGAAGTTTTCTCCGCTGTCCTACGTCTACGTTCCTAAAATTTACTCTGCGGTTTCTGATGATCCTGGCTTATGAACGGCCACCATTCACCGTTCTCCTTACACTCGTGCGTCTCCATCGACCTTAAAAGAAAGGGAGGACACGCAACTGCTGGCAGGTAAATTCAGCAAAGTTTGTCTCAACACAAAAGAGACAGCTCTGTGGTGACCCGTCTTCCACGGTAAAACATTTCCTGGCGAATAAGGAATCTTCCCATCGCAATGACAATATGAGAGAATGGCCACCGATGGATTTGCCGCTGTGCCTACAAACATCATCTTGAGGCCATACAGTAGTGAAGCACGGGAACCCAGGCGCTTCACCCTTTACCCTAGACCAGTGAAACACTGTCTCTAAAAATGCCCACATGCCTGTATCTATGCCCGTTTAAAGTTAACGCTAAACCGAAATCTTCTGTCCCACTCTTTTGCAGCATTTTAAAGAAGTACACTGGGAAAGATTTTTCTGCAAGGAAGAAACTGCAGGCGGCGTGGCTGAAATGAGAATATCATGCTGCACGAGCTCGTTGCCCTCAGATGCGGAAGTGTCATCAGTGGGCATCATAGAGGAACGGGACTTTAATAAGTGATCATCAACCTCTGTGAATTCCCTTTGTTCTAGCGCCTGAAATAAAGAGTTGTCCTGAGTCACATAAACCTCCACCGAGTGGTCTTAATGTGGCGCGGGAACATGCCGGTATAAGAGAATTCCGAAGAAGGCTGAACGTCCACAATTGAATGGTCATTGCCAGAAATGAAGTGGCAGCCGGATCAGACTGGGAAACTTCAGCTTCCATTAGACAATGAAGATGTGAGAATCTGGTACGTCCACAATTCACGGTTTCCTTAGATCCATGAAATTCCGTGTTGAATTTTAGTCAGAAAATGAAAACTCCGGAGCCTCTGTTCAGCAGGCCCGGGTGTAGCTCCCAGAGGCACACTGGTGCTCCTCTAGAATTTGGATAAAAATCGTTTTCACTGGAATAAAGAACATGGATCAAGCCAGGTGGGTCTTGACAAACGAAATTGCTGCGTGTGCCCGGTATACTGACAAGCACCCACCTGTGCTGGTCCATGGCTTATTCAGCACAGGAACCTGCATCGATTGAGCCAAGACAAAGGAAAGCTCAGGGAGGCAGCACCCATGTAGAAAAGCATTTGTACTTCAAAGATGAGGCCAATGAGGTGAAAGGACAAAGCCATGGCAAACAGTTTTCATCATCGGCAGAATTTCACGGAACAATATTGCTGGGAGAGAAAAGGCACTACCTGAGGGAGGCACGCTCAACAAAACTACCTAGGGCAGGAGCCGGCTTGCCCCCAGGCACTAGGCGTGTCAGGCCTCAGCATTGTAAGGAGAGTTCACTGAAGTCCCTGAATGAAGTTTTCTCCGCTGTCCTACGTCTACGTTCCTAAAATTTACTCTGCGGTTTCTGATGATCCTCGCTTATGAACGGCCACCATTCACCGTTCTCCTTACACTCGTGCGTCTCCATCGACCTTAAAAGAAAGGGAGGACACGCAACTGCTGGCAGGTAAATTCAGCAAAGTTTGTCTCAACAAAAAAGAGACAGCTCTGTGGTGACCCGTCTTCCACGGTAAAACATTTCCTGGCGAATAAGGAATCTTCCCATCGCAATGACAATATGAGAGAATGGCCACCGATGGATTTGCCGCTGTGCCTACAAACATCATCTTGAGGCCATACAGTAGTGAAGCACGGGAACCCAGGCGCTTCACCCTTTACCCTAGACCAGTGAAACACTGTCTCTAAAAATGCCCACATGCCTGTATCTATGCCCGTTTAAAGTTAACGCTAAACCGAAATCTTCTGTCCCACTATTTTGCAGCATTTTAAAGAAGTACACTGGGAAAGATTTTTCTGCAAGGAAGAAACTGCAGGCGGCGTGGCTGAAATGAGAATATCATGCTGCACGAGCTCGTTGCCCTCAGATGCGGAAGTGTCATCAGTGGGCATCATAGAGGAACGGGACTTTGATAAGTGATCATCAACCTCTGTGAATTCCCTTTGTTCTAGCGCCTGAAATAAAGAGTTGTCCTGAGTCACATAAACCTCCACCGAGTGGTCTTAATGTGGCGCGGGAACATGCCGGTATAAGAGAATTCCGAAGAAGGCTGAACGTCCACAATTGAATGGTCATTGCCAGAAATGAAGTGGCAGCCGGATCAGACTGGGAAACTCAGCTTCCATTAGACAATGAAGATGTGAGAATCTGGTACGTCCACAATTCACGGTTTCCTTAGATCCATGAAATTCCGTGTTGAATTTTAGTCAGAAAATGAAAACTCCGGAGCCTCTGTTCAGCAGGCCCGGGTGTAGCTCCCAGAGGCACACTGGTGCTCCTCTAGAATTTGGATAAAAATCGTTTTCACTGGAATAAAGAACATGGATCAAGCCAGGTGGGTCTTGACAAACGAAATTGCTGCGTGTGCCCGGTATACTGACAAGCACCCACCTGTGCTGGTCCATGGCTTATTCAGCACAGGAACCTGCATCGATTGAGCCAAGACAAAGGAAAGCTCAGGGAGGCAGCACCCGTGTAGAAAAGCATTTGTACTTCAAAGATGAGGCCAATGAGGTGAAAGGACAAAGCCATGGCAAACAGTTTTCATCATCGGCAGAATTTCACGGAGCAATATTGCTGGGAGAGAAAAGGCACCACCTGAGGGAGGCACGCTCAACAAAACTACCTAGGGCAGGAGCCGGCTTGCCCCCAGGCACTAGGCGTGTCAGGCCTCAGCATTGTAAGGAGAGTTCACTGAAGTCCCTGAATGAAGTTTTCTCCGCTGTCCTACGTCTACGTTCCTAAAATTTACTCTGCGGTTTCTGATGATCCTGGCTTATGAACGGCCACCATTCACCGTTCTCCTTACACTCGTGCGTCTCCATCGACCTTAAAAGAAAGGGAGGACACGCAACTGCTGGCAGGTAAATTCAGCAAAGTTTGTCTCAACACAAAAGAGACAGCTCTGTGGTGACCCGTCTTCCACGGTAAAACATTTCCTGGCGAATAAGGAATCTTCCCATCGCAATGACAATATGAGAGAATGGCCACCGATGGCTTTGCCGCTGTGCCTACAAACATCATCTTGAGGCCATACAGTAGTGAAGCACGGGAACCCAGGCGCTTCACCCTTTACCCTAGACCAGTGAAACACTGTCTCTAAAAATGCCCACATGCCTGTATCTATGCCCGTTTAAAGTTAACGCTAAACCGAAATCTTCTGTCCCACTATTTTGCAGCATTTTAAAGAAGTACACTGGGAAAGATTTTTCTGCAAGGAAGAAACTGCAGGCGGCGTGGCTGAAATGAGAATATCATGCTGCACGAGCTCGTTGCCCTCAGATGCGGAAGTGTCATCAGTGGGCATCATAGAGGAACGGGACTTTAATAAGTGATCATCAACCTCTGTGAATTCCCTTTGTTCTAGCGCCTGAAATAAAGAGTTGTCCTGAGTCACATAAACCTCCACCGAGTTGTCTTAATGTGGCGCGGGAACATGCCGGTATAAGAGAATTCCGAAGAAGGCTGGACGTCCACAATTGAATGGTCATTGCCAGAAATGAAGTGGCAGCCGGATCAGACTGGGAAACTTCAGCTTCCATTAGACAATGAAGATGTGAGAATCTGGTACGTCCACAATTCACGGTTTCCTTAGATCCATGAAATTCCTTGTTGAATTTTAGTCAGAAAATGAAAACTCCGGAGCCTCTGTTCAGCAGGCCCGGGTGTAGCTCCCAGAGGCACACTGGTGCTCCTCTAGAATTTGGATAAAAATCGTTTTCACTGGAATAACGAACCTTGATCAAGCCAGGTGGGTCTTGACAAACGAAATTGCTGCGTGTGCCCGGTATACTGACAAGCACCCACCTGTGATGGTCCATGGCTTATTCAGCACAGGAACCTGCATCGATTGAGCCAAGACTAAGGAAAGCTCAGGGAGGCAGCACCCGTGTAGAAAAGCATTTGTACTTCAAAGATGAGGCCAATGAGGTGAAAGGACAAAGCCATGGCAAACAGTTTTCATCATCGGCAGAATTTCACGGAGCAATATTGCTGGGAGAGAAAAGGCACCACCTGAGGGAGGCACGCTCAACAAAACTACCTAGGGCAGGAGCCGGCTTGCCCCCAGGCACTAGGCGTGTCAGGCCTCAGCATTGTAAGGAGAGTTCACTGAAGTCCCTGAGTGAAGTTTTCTCCGCTGTCCTACGTCTACGTTCCTAAAATTTACTCTGCGGTTTCTGATGATCCTGGCTTATGAACGGCCACCATTCACCGTTCTCCTTACACTCGTGCGTCTCCATCGACCTTAAAAGAAAGGGAGGACACGCAACTGCTGGCAGGTAAATTCAGCAAAGTTTGTCTCAACACAAAAGAGACAGCTCTGTGGTGACCCGTCTTCCACGGTAAAACATTTCCTGGCGAATAAGGAATCTTCCCATCGCAATGACAATATGAGAGAATGGCCACCGATGGATTTGCCGCTGTGCCTACTAACATCATCTTGAGGCCATACAGTAGTGAAGCACGGGAACCCAGGCGCTTCACCCTTTACCCTAGACCAGTGAAACACTGTCTCTAAAAATGCCCACATGCCTGTATCTATGCCCGTTTAAAGTTAACGCTAAACCGAAATCTTCTGTCCCACTCTTTTGCAGCATTTTAAAGAAGTACACTGGGAAAGATTTTTCTGCAAGGAAGAAACTGCAGGCGGCGTGGCTGAAATGAGAATATCATGCTGCACGAGCTCGTTGTCCTCAGATGCGGAAGTGTCATCAGTGGGCATCATAGAGAAACGGGACTTTAATAAGTGATCATCAACCTCTGTGAATTCCCTTTGTTCTAGCGCCTGAAATAAAGAGTTGTCCTGAGTCACATAAACCTCCACCGAGTGGTCTTAATGTGGCGCGGGAACATGCCGGTATAAGAGAATTCCGAAGAAGGCTGAACGTCCACAATTGAATGGTCATTGCCAGAAATGAAGTGGCAGCCGGATCAGACTGGGAAACTTCAGCTTCCATTAGACAATGAAGATGTGAGAATCTGGTACGTCCACAATTCACGGTTTCCTTAGATCCATGAAATTCCGTGTTGAATTTTAGTCAGAAAATGAAAACTCCGGAGCCTCTGTTCAGCAGGCCCGGGTGTAGCTCCCAGAGGCACACTGGTGCTCCTCTAGAATTTGGATAAAAATCGTTTTCACTGGAATAAAGAACATGGATCAAGCCAGGTGGGTCTTGACAAACGAAATTGCTGCGTGTGCCCGGTATACTGACAAGCACCCACCTGTGCTGGTCCATGGCTTATTCAGCACAGGAACCTGCCTCGATTGAGCCAAGACAAAGGAAAGCTCAGGGAGGCAGCACCCGTGTAGAAAAGCATTTGTACTTCAAAGATGAGGCCAATGAGGTGAAAGGACAAAGCCATGGCAAACAGTTTTCATCATCGGCAGAATTTCACGGAGCAATATTGCTGGGAGAGAAAAGGCACCACCTGAGGGAGGCACGCTCAACAAAACTACCTAGGGCAGGAGCCGGCTTGCCCCCAAGCACTAGGCGTGTCAGGCCTCAGCATTGTAAGGAGAGTTCACTGAAGTCCCTGAATGAAGTTTTCTCCGCTGTCCTACGTCTACGTTCCTAAAATTTACTCTGCGGTTTCTGATGATCCTCGCTTATGAACGGCCACCATTCACCGTTCTCCTTACACTCGTGCGTCTCCATCGACCTTAAAAGAAAGGGAGGACACGCAACTGCTGGCAGGTAAATTCAGCAAAGTTTGTCTCAACACAAAAGAGACAGCTCTGTGGTGACCCGTCTTCCACGGTAAAACATTTCCTGGCGAATAAGGAATCTTCCCATCGCAATGACAATATGAGAGAATGGCCACCGATGGATTTGCCGCTGTGCCTACAAACATCATCTTGAGGCCATACAGTAGTGAAGCACGGGAACCCAGGCGCTTCACCCTTTACCCTAGACCAGTGAAACACTGTCTCTAAAAATGCCCACATGCCTGTATCTATGCCCGTTTAAAGTTAACGCTAAACCGAAATCTTCTGTCCCACTCTTTTGCAGCATTTTAAAGAAGTACACTGGGAAAGATTTTTCTGCAAGGAAGAAACTGCAGGCGGCGTGGCTGAAATGAGAATATCATGCTGCACGAGCTCGTTGCCCTCAGATGCGGAAGTGTCATCAGTGGGCATCATAGAGGAACGGGACTTTGATAAGTGATCATCAACCTCTGTGAATTCCCTTTGTTCTAGCGCCTGAAATAAAGAGTTGTCCTGAGTCACATAAACCTCCACCGAGTGGTCTTAATGTGGCGCGGGAACATGCCGGTATAAGAGAATTCCGAAGAAGGCTGAACGTCCACAATTGAATGGTCATTGCCAGAAATGAAGTGGCAGCCGGATCAGACTGGGAAACTTCAGCTTCCATTAGACAATGAAGATGTGAGAATCTGGTACGTCCACAATTCACGGTTTCCTTAGATCCATGAAATTCCGTGTTGAATTTTAGTCAGAAAATGAAAACTCCGGAGCCTCTGTTCAGCAGGCCCAGGTGTAGCTCCCAGAGGCACACTGGTGCTCCTCTAGAATTTGGATAAAAATCGTTTTCACTGGAATAAAGAACATGGATCAAGCCAGGTGGGTCTTGACAAACGAAATTGCTGCGTGTGCCCGGTATACTGACAAGCACCCACCTGTGCTGGTCCATGGCTTATTCAGCACAGGAACCTGCCTCGATTGAGCCAAGACAAAGGAAAGCTCAGGGAGGCAGCACCCGTGTAGAAAAGCATTTGTACTTCAAAGATGAGGCCAATGAGGTGAAAGGACAAAGCCATGGCAAACAGTTTTCATCATCGGCAGAATTTCACGGAGCAATATTGCTGGGAGAGAAAAGGCACCACCTGAGGGAGGCACGCTCAACAAAACTACCTAGGGCAGGAGCCGGCTTGCCCCCAGGCACTAGGCGTGTCAGGCCTCAGCATTGTAAGGAGAGTTCACTGAAGTCCCTGAGTGAAGTTTTCTCCGCTGTCCTACGTCTACGTTCCTAAAATTTACTCTGCGGTTTCTGATGATCCTGGCTTATGAACGGCCACCATTCACCGTTCTCCTTACACTCGTGCGTCTCCATCGACCTTAAAAGAAAGGGAGGACACGCAACTGCTGGCAGGTAAATTCAGCAAAGTTTGTCTCAACACAAAAGAGACAGCTCTGTGGTGACCCGTCTTCCACGGTAAAACATTTCCTGGCGAATAAGGAATCTTCCCATCGCAATGACAATATGAGAGAATGGCCACCGATGGATTTGCCGCTGTGCCTACAAACATCATCTTGAGGCCATACAGTAGTGAAGCACGGGAACCCAGGCGCTTCACCCTTTACCCTAGACCAGTGAAACACTGTCTCTAAAAATGCCCACATGCCTGTATCTATGCCCGTTTAAAGTTAACGCTAAACCGAAATCTTCTGTCCCACTCTTTTGCAGCATTTTAAAGAAGTACACTGGGAAAGATTTTTCTGCAAGGAAGAAACTGCAGGCGGCGTGGCTGAAATGAGAATATCATGCTGCACGAGCTCGTTGCCCTCAGATGCGGAAGTGTCATCAGTGGGCATCATAGAGGAACGGGACTTTAATAAGTGATCATCAACCTCTGTGAATTCCCTTTGTTCTAGCGCCTGAAATAAAGAGTTGTCCTGAGTCACATAAACCTCCACCGAGTGGTCTTAATGTGGCGCGGGAACATGCCGGTATAAGAGAATTCGGAAGAAGGCTGAACGTCCACAATTGAATGGTCATTGCCAGAAATGAAGTGGCAGCCGGATCAGACAGGGAAACTTCAGCTTCCATTAGACAATGAAGATGTGAGAATCTGGTACGTCCACAATTCACGGTTTCCTTAGATCCATGAAATTCCTAGTTGAATTTTAGTCAGAAAATGAAAACTCCGGAGCCTCTGTTCAGCAGGCCCAGGTGTAGCTCCCAGAGGCACACTGGTGCTCCTCTAGAATTTGGATAAAAATCGTTTTCACTGGAATAAAGAACATGGATCAAGCCAGGTGGGTCTTGACAAACGAAATTGCTGCGTGTGCCCGGTATACTGACAAGCACCCACCTGTGCTGGTCCATGGCTTATTCAGCACAGGAACCTGCCTCGATTGAGCCAAGACAAAGGAAAGCTCAGGGAGGCAGCACCCGTGTAGAAAAGCATTTGTACTTCAAAGATGAGGCCAATGAGGTGAAAGGACAAAGCCATGGCAAACAGTTTTCATCATCGGCAGAATTTCACGGAGCAATATTGCTGGGAGAGAAAAGGCACCACCTGAGGGAGGCACGCTCAACAAAACTACCTAGGGCAGGAGCCGGCTTGCCCCCAGGCACTAGGCGTGTCAGGCCTCAGCATTGTAAGGAGAGTTCACTGAAGTCCCTGAGTGAAGTTTTCTCCGCTGTCCTACGTCTACGTTCCTAAAATTTACTCTGCGGTTTCTGATGATCCTGGCTTACGAACGGCCACCATTCACCGTTCTCCTTACACTCGTGCGTCTCCATCGACCTTAAAAGAAAGGGAGGACACGCAACTGCTGGCAGGTAAATTCAGCAAAGTTTGTCTCAACACAAAAGAGACAGCTCTGTGGTGACCCGTCTTCCACGGTAAAACATTTCCTGGCGAATAAGGAATCTTCCCATCGCAATGACAATATGAGAGAATGGCCACCGATGGATTTGCCGCTGTGCCTACAAACATCATCTTGAGGCCATACAGTAGTGAAGCACGGGAACCCAGGCGCTTCACCCTTTACCCTAGACCAGTGAAACACTGTCTCTAAAAATGCCCACATGCCTGTATCTATGCCCGTTTAAAGTTAACGCTAAACCGAAATCTTCTGTCCCACTCTTTTGCAGCATTTTAAAGAAGTACACTGGGAAAGATTTTTCTGCAAGGAAGAAACTGCAGGCGGCGTGGCTGAAATGAGAATATCATGCTGCACGAGCTCTTTGCCCTCAGATGCAGAAGTGTCATCAGTGGGCATCATAGAGAAACGGGACTTTGATAAGAGATAATCAACCTCTGTGAATTGCCTTTGTTCTAGACGCCTGAAATAAAGAGTTGTCCTGAGTCACATAAACCTCCACCGAGTGGTCTTAATGTGGCACGGGAACATGCCGGTATAAGAGAATTCCGAAGAAGGCTGAACGTCCACAATTGAATGGTCATTGCCAGAAATGAAGTGGCAGCCGGATCAGACTGGGAAACTCAGCTTCCATTAGACAATGAAGATGTGAGAATCTGGTACGTCCACAATTCACGGTTTCCTTAGATCCATGAAATTCCGTGTTGAATTTTAGTCAGAAAATGAAAACTCCGGAGCCTCTGTTCAGCAGGCCCGGGTGTAGCTCCCAGAGGCACACTGGTGCTCCTCTAGAATTTGGATAAAAATCGTTTTCACTGGAATAAAGAACATGGATCAAGCCAGGTGGGTCTTGACAAACGAAATTGCTGCGTGTGCCCGGTATACTGACAAGCACCCACCTGTGCTGGTCCATGGCTTATTCAGCACAGGAACCTGCATCGATTGAGCCAAGACAAAGGAAAGCTCAGGGAGGCAGCACCCGTGTAGAAAAGCATTTGTACTTCAAAGATGAGGCCAATGAGGTGAAAGGACAAAGCCATGGCAAACAGTTTTCATCATCGGCAGAATTTCACGGAGCAATATTGCTGGGAGAGAAAAGGCACCACCTGAGGGAGGCACGCTCAACAAAACTACCTAGGGCAGGAGCCGGCTTGCCCCCAGTCACTAGGCGTGTCAGGCCTCAGCATTGTAAGGAGAGTTCACTGAAGTCCCTGAGTGAAGTTTTCTCCGCTGTCCTACGTCTACGTTCCTAAAATTTACTCTGCGGTTTCTGATGATCCTGGCTTACGAACGGCCACCATTCACCGTTCTCCTTACACTCGTGCGTCTCCATCGACCTTAAAAGAAAGGGAGGACACGCAACTGCTGGCAGGTAAATTCAGCAAAGTTTGTCTCAACACAAAAGAGACAGCTCTGTGGTGACCCGTCTTCCACGGTAAAACATTTCCTGGCGAATAAGGAATCTTCCCATCGCAATGACAATATGAGAGAATGGCCACCGATGGATTTGCCGCTGTGCCTACAAACATCATCTTGAGGCCATACAGTAGTGAAGCACGGGAACCCAGGCGCTTCACCCTTTACCCTAGACCAGTGAAACACTGTCTCTAAAAATGCCCACATGCCTGTATCTATGCCCGTTTAAAGTTAACGCTAAACCGAAATCTTCTGTCCCACTCTTTTGCAGCATTTTAAAGAAGTACACTGGGAAAGATTTTTCTGCAAGGAAGAAACTGCAGGCGGCGTGGCTGAAATGAGAATATCATGCTGCACGAGCTCGTTGCCCTCAGATGCGGAAGTGTCATCAGTGGGCATCATAGAGGAACGGGACTTTGATAAGTGATCATCAACCTCTGTGAATTCCCTTTGTTCTAGCGCCTGAAATAAAGAGTTGTCCTGAGTCACATAAACCTCCACCGAGTGGTCTTAATGTGGCGCGGGAACATGCCGGTATAAGAGAATTCCGAAGAAGGCTGAACGTCCACAATTGAATGGTCATTGCCAGAAATGAAGTGGCAGCCGGATCAGACTGGGAAACTCAGCTTCCATTAGACAATGAAGATGTGAGAATCTGGTACGTCCACAATTCACGGTTTCCTTAGATCCATGAAATTCCTAGTTGAATTTTAGTCAGAAAATGAAAACTCCGGAGCCTCTGTTCAGCAGGCCCGGGTGTAGCTCCCAGAGGCACACTGGTGCTCCTCTAGAATTTGGATAAAAATCGTTTTCACTGGAATAAAGAACATGGATCAAGCCAGGTGGGTCTTGACAAACGAAATTGCTGCGTGTGCCCGGTATACTGACAAGCACCCACCTGTGCTGGTCCATGGCTTATTCAGCACAGGAACCTGCATCGATTGAGCCAAGACAAAGGAAAGCTCAGGGAGGCAGCACCCGTGTAGAAAAGCATTTGTACTTCAAAGATGAGGCCAATGAGGTGAAAGGACAAAGCCATGGCAAACAGTTTTCATCATCGGCAGAATTTCACGGAGCAATATTGCTGGGAGAGAAAAGGCACCACCTGAGGGAGGCACGCTCAACAAAACTACCTAGGGCAGGAGCCGGCTTGCCCCCAGGCACTAGGCGTGTCAGGCCTCAGCATTGTAAGGAGAGTTCACTGAAGTCCCTGAGTGAAGTTTTCTCCGCTGTCCTACGTCTACGTTCCTAAAATTTACTCTGCGGTTTCTGATGATCCTGGCTTATGAACGGCCACCATTCACCGTTCTCCTTACACTCGTGCGTCTCCATCGACCTTAAAAGAAAGGGAGGACACGCAACTGCTGGCAGGTAAATTCAGCAAAGTTTGTCTCAACACAAAAGAGACAGCTCTGTGGTGACCCGTCTTCCACGGTAAAACATTTCCTGGCGAATAAGGAATCTTCCCATCGCAATGACAATATGAGAGAATGGCCACCGATGGATTTGCCGCTGTGCCTACAAACATCATCTTGAGGCCATACAGTAGTGAAGCACGGGAACCCAGGCGCTTCACCCTTTACCCTAGACCAGTGAAACACTGTCTCTAAAAATGCCCACATGCCTGTATCTATGCCCGTTTAAAGTTAACGCTAAACCGAAATCTTCTGTCCCACTCTTTTGCAGCATTTTAAAGAAGTACACTGGGAAAGATTTTTCTGCAAGGAAGAAACTGCAGGCGGCGTGGCTGAAATGAGAATATCATGCTGCACGAGCTCGTTGCCCTCAGATGCGGAAGTGTCATCAGTGGGCATCATAGAGGAACGGGACTTTAATAAGTGATCATCAACCTCTGTGAATTCCCTTTGTTCTAGCGCCTGAAATAAAGAGTTGTCCTGAGTCACATAAACCTCCACCGAGTGGTCTTAATGTGGCGCGGGAACATGCCGGTATAAGAGAATTCCGAAGAAGGCTGAACGTCCACAATTGAATGGTCATTGCCAGAAATGAAGTGGCAGCCGGATCAGACAGGGAAACTTCAGCTTCCATTAGACAATGAAGATGTGAGAATCTGGTACGTCCACAATTCACGGTTTCCTTAGATCCATGAAATTCCTAGTTGAATTTTAGTCAGAAAATGAAAACTCCGGAGCCTCTGTTCAGCAGGCCCAGGTGTAGCTCCCAGAGGCACACTGGTGCTCCTCTAGAATTTGGATAAAAATCGTTTTCACTGGAATAAAGAACATGGATCAAGCCAGGTGGGTCTTGACAAACGAAATTGCTGCGTGTGCCCGGTATACTGACAAGCACCCACCTGTGCTGGTCCATGGCTTATTCAGCACAGGAACCTGCCTCGATTGAGCCAAGACAAAGGAAAGCTCAGGGAGGCAGCACCCGTGTAGAAAAGCATTTGTACTTCAAAGATGAGGCCAATGAGGTGAAAGGACAAAGCCATGGCAAACAGTTTTCATCATCGGCAGAATTTCACGGAGCAATATTGCTGGGAGAGAAAAGGCACCACCTGAGGGAGGCACGCTCAACAAAACTACCTAGGGCAGGAGCCGGCTTGCCCCCAGGCACTAGGCGTGTCAGGCCTCAGCATTGTAAGGAGAGTTCACTGAAGTCCCTGAGTGAAGTTTTCTCCGCTGTCCTACGTCTACGTTCCTAAAATTTACTCTGCGGTTTCTGATGATCCTGGCTTACGAACGGCCACCATTCACCGTTCTCCTTACACTCGTGCGTCTCCATCGACCTTAAAAGAAAGGGAGGACACGCAACTGCTGGCAGGTAAATTCAGCAAAGTTTGTCTCAACACAAAAGAGACAGCTCTGTGGTGACCCGTCTTCCACGGTAAAACATTTCCTGGCGAATAAGGAATCTTCCCATCGCAATGACAATATGAGAGAATGGCCACCGATGGATTTGCCGCTGTGCCTACAAACATCATCTTGAGGCCATACAGTAGTGAAGCACGGGAACCCAGGCGCTTCACCCTTTACCCTAGACCAGTGAAACACTGTCTCTAAAAATGCCCACATGCCTGTATCTATGCCCGTTTAAAGTTAACGCTAAACCGAAATCTTCTGTCCCACTCTTTTGCAGCATTTTAAAGAAGTACACTGGGAAAGATTTTTCTGCAAGGAAGAAACTGCAGGCGGCGTGGCTGAAATGAGAATATCATGCTGCACGAGCTCGTTGCCCTCAGATGCGGAAGTGTCATCAGTGGGCATCATAGAGGAACGGGACTTTGATAAGTGATCATCAACCTCTGTGAATTCCCTTTGTTCTAGCGCCTGAAATAAAGAGTTGTCCTGAGTCACATAAACCTCCACCGAGTGGTCTTAATGTGGCGCGGGAACATGCCGGTATAAGAGAATTCCGAAGAAGGCTGAACGTCCACAATTGAATGGTCATTGCCAGAAATGAAGTGGCAGCCGGATCAGACAGGGAAACTTCAGCTTCCATTAGACAATGAAGATGTGAGAATCTGGTACGTCCACAATTCACGGTTTCCTTAGATCCATGAAATTCCTAGTTGAATTTTAGTCAGAAAATGAAAACTCCGGAGCCTCTGTTCAGCAGGCCCAGGTGTAGCTCCCAGAGGCACACTGGTGCTCCTCTAGAATTTGGATAAAAATCGTTTTCACTGGAATAAAGAACATGGATCAAGCCAGGTGGGTCTTGACAAACGAAATTGCTGCGTGTGCCCGGTATACTGACAAGCACCCACCTGTGCTGGTCCATGGCTTATTCAGCACAGGAACCTGCCTCGATTGAGCCAAGACAAAGGAAAGCTCAGGGAGGCAGCACCCGTGTAGAAAAGCATTTGTACTTCAAAGATGAGGCCAATGAGGTGAAAGGACAAAGCCATGGCAAACAGTTTTCATCATCGGCAGAATTTCACGGAGCAATATTGCTGGGAGAGAAAAGGCACCACCTGAGGGAGGCACGCTCAACAAAACTACCTAGGGCAGGAGCCGGCTTGCCCCCAGGCACTAGGCGTGTCAGGCCTCAGCATTGTAAGGAGAGTTCACTGAAGTCCCTGAGTGAAGTTTTCTCCGCTGTCCTACGTCTACGTTCCTAAAATTTACTCTGCGGTTTCTGATGATCCTGGCTTACGAACGGCCACCATTCACCGTTCTCCTTACACTCGTGCGTCTCCATCGACCTTAAAAGAAAGGGAGGACACGCAACTGCTGGCAGGTAAATTCAGCAAAGTTTGTCTCAACACAAAAGAGACAGCTCTGTGGTGACCCGTCTTCCACGGTAAAACATTTCCTGGCGAATAAGGAATCTTCCCATCGCAATGACAATATGAGAGAATGGCCACCGATGGATTTGCCGCTGTGCCTACAAACATCATCTTGAGGCCATACAGTAGTGAAGCACGGGAACCCAGGCGCTTCACCCTTTACCCTAGACCAGTGAAACACTGTCTCTAAAAATGCCCACATGCCTGTATCTATGCCCGTTTAAAGTTAACGCTAAACCGAAATCTTCTGTCCCACTCTTTTGCAGCATTTTAAAGAAGTACACTGGGAAAGATTTTTCTGCAAGGAAGAAACTGCAGGCGGCGTGGCTGAAATGAGAATATCATGCTGCACGAGCTCGTTGCCCTCAGATGCAGAAGTGTCATCAGTGGGCATCATAGAGAAACGGGACTTTGATAAGAGATAATCAACCTCTGTGAATTGCCTTTGTTCTAGACGCCTGAAATAAAGAGTTGTCCTGAGTCACATAAACCTCCACCGAGTGGTCTTAATGTGGCACGGGAACATGCCGGTATAAGAGAATTCCGAAGAAGGCTGAACGTCCACAATTGAATGGTCATTGCCAGAAATGAAGTGGCAGCCGGATCAGACTGGGAAACTCAGCTTCCATTAGACAATGAAGATGTGAGAATCTGGTACGTCCACAATTCACGGTTTCCTTAGATCCATGAAATTCCGTGTTGAATTTTAGTCAGAAAATGAAAACTCCGGAGCCTCTGTTCAGCAGGCCCGGGTGTAGCTCCCAGAGGCACACTGGTGCTCCTCTAGAATTTGGATAAAAATCGTTTTCACTGGAATAAAGAACATGGATCAAGCCAGGTGGGTCTTGACAAACGAAATTGCTGCGTGTGCCCGGTATACTGACAAGCACCCACCTGTGCTGGTCCATGGCTTATTCAGCACAGGAACCTGCATCGATTGAGCCAAGACAAAGGAAAGCTCAGGGAGGCAGCACCCGTGTAGAAAAGCATTTGTACTTCAAAGATGAGGCCAATGAGGTGAAAGGACAAAGCCATGGCAAACAGTTTTCATCATCGGCAGAATTTCAC
Source organism: Tenrec ecaudatus (assembly GCF_050624435.1). Taxonomy (NCBI): domain Eukaryota; kingdom Metazoa; phylum Chordata; class Mammalia; order Afrosoricida; family Tenrecidae; genus Tenrec; species Tenrec ecaudatus. The sequence goes on from NW_027458698.1 coordinate 246,367, forward strand.
GGAGCAATATTGCTGGGAGAGAAAAGGCACCACCTGAGGGAGGCACGCTCAACAAAACTACCTAGGGCAGGAGCCGGCTTGCCCCCAGGCACTAGGCGTGTCAGGCCTCAGCATTGTAAGGAGAGTTCACTGAAGTCCCTGAATGAAGTTTTCTCCGCTGTCCTACGTCTACGTTCCTAAAATTTACTCTGCGGTTTCTGATGATCCTGGCTTATGAACGGCCACCATTCACCGTTCTCCTTACACTCGTGCGTCTCCATCGACCTTAAAAGAAAGGGAGGACACGCAACTGCTGGCAGGTAAATTCAGCAAAGTTTGTCTCAACACAAAAGAGACAGCTCTGTGGTGACCCGTCTTCCACGGTAAAACATTTCCTGGCGAATAAGGAATCTTCCCATCGCAATGACAATATGAGAGAATGGCCACCGATGGATTTGCCGCTGTGCCTACAAACATCATCTTGAGGCCATACAGTAGTGAAGCACGGGAACCCAGGCGCTTCACCCTTTACCCTAGACCAGTGAAACACTGTCTCTAAAAATGCCCACATGCCTGTATCTATGCCCGTTTAAAGTTAACGCTAAACCGAAATCTTCTGTCCCACTCTTTTGCAGCATTTTAAAGAAGTACACTGGGAAAGATTTTTCTGCAAGGAAGAAACTGCAGGCGGCGTGGCTGAAATGAGAATATCATGCTGCACGAGCTCGTTGCCCTCAGATGCGGAAGTGTCATCAGTGGGCATCATAGAGGAACGGGACTTTGATAAGTGATCATCAACCTCTGTGAATTCCCTTTGTTCTAGCGCCTGAAATAAAGAGTTGTCCTGAGTCACATAAACCTCCACCGAGTGGTCTTAATGTGGCGCGGGAACATGCCGGTATAAGAGAATTCCGAAGAAGCCTGAACGTCCACAATTGAATGGTCATTGCCAGAAATGAAGTGGCAGCCGGATCAGACTGGGAAACTCAGCTTCCATTAGACAATGAAGATGTGAGAATCTGGTACGTCCACAATTCACGGTTTCCTTAGATCCATGAAATTCCTAGTTGAATTTTAGTCAGAAAATGAAAACTCCGGAGCCTCTGTTCAGCAGGCCCGGGTGTAGCTCCCAGAGGCACACTGGTGCTCCTCTAGAATTTGGATAAAAATCGTTTTCACTGGAATAAAGAACATGGATCAAGCCAGGTGGGTCTTGACAAACGAAATTGCTGCGTGTGCCCGGTATACTGACAAGCACCCACCTGTGCTGGTCCATGGCTTATTCAGCACAGGAACCTGCATCGATTGAGCCAAGACAAAGGAAAGCTCAGGGAGGCAGCACCCGTGTAGAAAAGCATTTGTACTTCAAAGATGAGGCCAATGAGGTGAAAGGACAAAGCCATGGCAAACAGTTTTCATCATCGGCAGAATTTCACGGAGCAATATTGCTGGGAGAGAAAAGGCACCACCTGAGGGAGGCACGCTCAACAAAACTACCTAGGGCAGGAGCCGGCTTGCCCCCAGGCACTAGGCGTGTCAGGCCTCAGCATTGTAAGGAGAGTTCACTGAAGTCCCTGAATGAAGTTTTCTCCGCTGTCCTACGTCTACGTTCCTAAAATTTACTCTGCGGTTTCTGATGATCCTGGCTTATGAACGGCCACCATTCACCGTTCTCCTTACACTCGTGCGTCTCCATCGACCTTAAAAGAAAGGGAGGACACGCAACTGCTGGCAGGTAAATTCAGCAAAGTTTGTCTCAACACAAAAGAGACAGCTCTGTGGTGACCCGTCTTCCACGGTAAAACATTTCCTGGCGAATAAGGAATCTTCCCATCGCAATGACAATATGAGAGAATGGCCACCGATGGATTTGCCGCTGTGCCTACAAACATCATCTTGAGGCCATACAGTAGTGAAGCACGGGAACCCAGGCGCTTCACCCTTTACCCTAGACCAGTGAAACACTGTCTCTAAAAATGCCCACATGCCTGTATCTATGCCCGTTTAAAGTTAACGCTAAACCGAAATCTTCTGTCGCACTCTTTTGCAGCATTTTAAAGAAGTACACTGGGAAAGATTTTTCTGCAAGGAAGAAACTGCAGGCGGCGTGGCTGAAATGAGAATATCATGCTGCACGAGCTCGTTGCCCTCAGATGCGGAAGTGTCATCAGTGGGCATCATAGAGGAACGGGACTTTAATAAGTGATCTTCAACCTCTGTGTATTCCCTTTGTTCTAGCGCCTGAAATAAAGAGTTGTCCTGAGTCACATAAACCTCCACCGAGTGGTCTTAATGTGGCGCGGGAACATGCCGGTATAAGAGAATTCCGAAGAAGGCTGAACGTCCACAATTGAATGGTCATTGCCAGAAATGAAGTGGCAGCCGGATCAGACTGGGAAACTTCAGCTTCCATTAGACAATGAAGATGTGAGAATCGTACGTCCACAATTCACGGTTTCCTTAGATCCATGAAATTCCGTGTTGAATTTTAGTCAGAAAATGAAAACTCCGGAGCCTCTGTTCAGCAGGCCCGGGTGTAGCTCCCAGAGGCACACTGGTGCTCCTCTAGAATTTGGATAAAAATCGTTTTCACTGGAATAAAGAACATGGATCAAGCCAGGTGGGTCTTGACAAACGAAATTGCTGCGTGTGCCCGGTATACTGACAAGCACCCACCTGTGCTGGTCCATGGCTTATTCAGCACAGGAACCTGCATCGATTGAGCCAAGACAAAGGAAAGCTCAGGGAGGCAGCACCCGTGTAGAAAAGCATTTGTACTTCAAAGATGAGGCCAATGAGGTGAAAGGACAAAGCCATGGCAAACAGTTTTCATCATCGGCAGAATTTCACGGAGCAATATTGCTGGGAGAGAAAAGGCACCACCTGAGGGAGGCACGCTCAACAAAACTACCTAGGGCAGGAGCCGGCTTGCCCCCAGGCACTAGGCGTGTCAGGCCTCAGCATTGTAAGGAGAGTTCACTGAAGTCCCTGAATGAAGTTTTCTCCGCTGTCCTACGTCTACGTTCCTAAAATTTACTCTGCGGTTTCTGATGATCCTGGCTTATGAACGGCCACCATTCACCGTTCTCCTTACACTCGTGCGTCTCCATCGACCTTAAAAGAAAGGGAGGACACGCAACTGCTGGCAGGTAAATTCAGCAAAGTTTGTCTCAACACAAAAGAGACAGCTCTGTGGTGACCCGTCTTCCACGGTAAAACATTTCCTGGCGAATAAGGAATCTTCCCATCGCAATGACAATATGAGAGAATGGCCACCGATGGATTTGCCGCTGTGCCTACAAACATCATCTTGAGGCCATACAGTAGTGAAGCACGGGAACCCAGGCGCTTCACCCTTTACCCTAGACCAGTGAAACACTGTCTCTAAAAATGCCCACATGCCTGTATCTATGCCCGTTTAAAGTTAACGCTAAACCGAAAGCTTCTGTCCCACTCTTTTGCAGCATTTTAAAGAAGTACACTGGGAAAGATTTTTCTGCAAGGAAGAAACTGCAGGCGGCGTGGCTGAAATGAGAATATCATGCTGCACGAGCTCGTTGCCCTCAGATGCGGAAGTGTCATCAGTGGGCATCATAGAGAAACGGGACTTTAATAAGTGATCATCAACCTCTGTGAATTCCCTTTGTTCTAGCGCCTGAAATAAAGAGTTGTCCTGAGTCACATAAACCTCCACCGAATGGTCTTAATGTGGCGCGGGAACATGCCGGTATAAGAGAATTCCGAAGAAGGCTGAACGTCCACAATTGAATGGTCATTGCCAGAAATGAAGTGGCAGCCGGATCAGACTGGGAAACTTCAGCTTCCATTAGACAATGAAGATGTGAGAATCTGGTACGTCCACAATTCACGGTTTCCTTAGATCCATGAAATTCCGTGTTGAATTTTAGTCAGAAAATGAAAACTCCGGAGCCTCTGTTCAGCAGGCCCGGGTGTAGCTCCCAGAGGCACACTGGTGCTCCTCTAGAATTTGGATAAAAATCGTTTTCACTGGAATAAAGAACCTTGATCAAGCCAGGTGGGTCTTGACAAACGAAATTGCTGCGTGTGCCCGGTATACTGACAAGAACCCACCTGTGCTGGTCCATGGCTTATTCAGCACAGGAACCTGCATCGATTGAGCCAAGACAAAGGAAAGCTCAGGGAGGCAGCACCCGTGTAGAAAAGCATTTGTACTTCAAAGATGAGGCCAATGAGGTGAAAGGACAAAGCCATGGCAAACAGTTTTCATCATCGGCAGAATTTCACGGAGCAATATTGCTGGGAGAGAAAAGGCACCACCTGAGGGAGGCACGCTCAACAAAACTACCTAGGGCAGGAGCCGGCTTGCCCCCAGGCACTAGGCGTGTCAGGCCTCAGCATTGTAAGGAGAGTTCACTGAAGTCCCTGAATGAAGTTTTCTCCGCTGTCCTACGTCTACGTTCCTAAAATTTACTCTGCGGTTTCTGATGATCCTGGCTTATGAACGGCCACCATTCACCGTTCTCCTTACACTCGTGCGTCTCCATCGACCTTAAAAGAAAGGGAGGACACGCAACTGCTGGCAGGTAAATTCAGCAAAGTTTGTCTCAACACAAAAGAGACAGCTCTGTGGTGACCCGTCTTCCACGGTAAAACATTTCCTGGCGAATAAGGAATCTTCCCATCGCAATGACAATATGAGAGAATGGCCACCGATGGATTTGCCGCTGTGCCTACAAACATCATCTTGAGGCCATACAGTAGTGAAGCACGGGAACCCAGGCGCTTCACCCTTTACCCTAGACCAGTGAAACACTGTCTCTAAAAATGCCCACATGCCTGTATCTATGCCCGTTTAAAGTTAACGCTAAACCGAAATCTTCTGTCCCACTCTTTTGCAGCATTTTAAAGAAGTACACTGGGAAAGATTTTTCTGCAAGGAAGAAACTGCAGGCGGCGTGGCTGAAATGAGAATATCATGCTGCACGAGCTCGTTGCCCTCAGATGCGGAAGTGTCATCAGTGGGCATCATAGAGGAACGGGACTTTGATAAGTGATCATCAACCTCTGTGAATTCCCTTTGTTCTAGCGCCTGAAATAAAGAGTTGTCCTGAGTCACATAAACCTCCACCGAGTGGTCTTAATGTGGCGCGGGAACATGCCGGTATAAGAGAATTCCGAAGAAGGCTGAACGTCCACAATTGAATGGTCATTGCCAGAAATGAAGTGGCAGCCGGATCAGACTGGGAAACTTCAGCTTCCATTAGACAATGAAGATGTGAGAATCTGGTACGTCCACAATTCACGGTTTCCTTAGATCCATGAAATTCCGTGTTGAATTTTAGTCAGAAAATGAAAACTCCGGAGCCTCTGTTCAGCAGGCCCAGGTGTAGCTCCCAGAGGCACACTGGTGCTCCTCTAGAATTTGGATAAAAATCGTTTTCACTGGAATAAAGAACATGGATCAAGCCAGGTGGGTCTTGACAAACGAAATTGCTGCGTGTGCCCGGTATACTGACAAGCACCCACCTGTGCTGGTCCATGGCTTATTCAGCACAGGAACCTGCCTCGATTGAGCCAAGACAAAGGAAAGCTCAGGGAGGCAGCACCCGTGTAGAAAAGCATTTGTACTTCAAAGATGAGGCCAATGAGGTGAAAGGACAAAGCCATGGCAAACAGTTTTCATCATCGGCAGAATTTCACGGAGCAATATTGCTGGGAGAGAAAAGGCACCACCTGAGGGAGGCACGCTCAACAAAACTACCTAGGGCAGGAGCCGGCTTGCCCCCAGGCACTAGGCGTGTCAGGCCTCAGCATTGTAAGGAGAGTTCACTGAAGTCCCTGAGTGAAGTTTTCTCCGCTGTCCTACGTCTACGTTCCTAAAATTTACTCTGCGGTTTCTGATGATCCTGGCTTATGAACGGCCACCATTCACCGTTCTCCTTACACTCGTGCGTCTCCATCGACCTTAAAAGAAAGGGAGGACACGCAACTGCTGGCAGGTAAATTCAGCAAAGTTTGTCTCAACACAAAAGAGACAGCTCTGTGGTGACCCGTCTTCCACGGTAAAACATTTCCTGGCGAATAAGGAATCTTCCCATCGCAATGACAATATGAGAGAATGGCCACCGATGGCTTTGCCGCTGTGCCTACAAACATCATCTTGAGGCCATACAGTAGTGAAGCACGGGAACCCAGGCGCTTCACCCTTTACCCTAGACCAGTGAAACACTGTCTCTAAAAATGCCCACATGCCTGTATCTATGCCCGTTTAAAGTTAACGCTAAACCGAAATCTTCTGTCCCACTCTTTTGCAGCATTTTAAAGAAGTACACTGGGAAAGATTTTTCTGCAAGGAAGAAACTGCAGGCGGCGTGGCTGAAATGAGAATATCATGCTGCACGAGCTCGTTGCCCTCAGATGCGGAAGTGTCATCAGTGGGCATCATAGAGGAACGGGACTTTAATAAGTGATCATCAACCTCTGTGAATTCCCTTTGTTCTAGCGCCTGAAATAAAGAGTTGTCCTGAGTCACATAAACCTCCACCGAGTGGTCTTAATGTGGCGCGGGAACATGCCGGTATAAGAGAATTCCGAAGAAGGCTGAACGTCCACAATTGAATGGTCATTGCCAGAAATGAAGTGGCAGCCGGATCAGACAGGGAAACTTCAGCTTCCATTAGACAATGAAGATGTGAGAATCTGGTACGTCCACAATTCACGGTTTCCTTAGATCCATGAAATTCCGTGTTGAATTTTAGTCAGAAAATGAAAACTCCGGAGCCTCTGTTCAGCAGGCCCGGGTGTAGCTCCCAGAGGCACACTGGTGCTCCTCTAGAATTTGGATAAAAATCGTTTTCACTGGAATAAAGAACATGGATCAAGCCAGGTGGGTCTTGACAAACGAAATTGCTGCGTGTGCCCGGTATACTGACAAGCACCCACCTGTGCTGGTCCATGGCTTATTCAGCACAGGAACCTGCATCGATTGAGCCAAGACAAAGGAAAGCTCAGGGAGGCAGCACCCGTGTAGAAAAGCATTTGTACTTCAAAGATGAGGCCAATGAGGTGAAAGGACAAAGCCATGGCAAACAGTTTTCATCATCGGCAGAATTTCACGGAGCAATATTGCTGGGAGAGAAAAGGCACCACCTGAGGGAGGCACGCTCAACAAAACTACCTAGGGCAGGAGCCGGCTTGCCCCCAGGCACTAGGCGTGTCAGGCCTCAGCATTGTAAGGAGAGTTCACTGAAGTCCCTGAATGAAGTTTTCTCCGCTGTCCTACGTCTACGTTCCTAAAATTTACTCTGCGGTTTCTGATGATCCTGGCTTATGAACGGCCACCATTCACCGTTCTCCTTACACTCGTGCGTCTCCATCGACCTTAAAAGAAAGGGAGGACACGCAACTGCTGGCAGGTAAATTCAGCAAAGTTTGTCTCAACACAAAAGAGACAGCTCTGTGGTGACCCGTCTTCCACGGTAAAACATTTCCTGGCGAATAAGGAATCTTCCCATCGCAATGACAATATGAGAGAATGGCCACCGATGGATTTGCCGCTGTGCCTACAAACATCATCTTGAGGCCATACAGTAGTGAAGCACGGGAACCCAGGCGCTTCACCCTTTACCCTAGACCAGTGAAACACTGTCTCTAAAAATGCCCACATGCCTGTATCTATGCCCGTTTAAAGTTAACGCTAAACCGAAAGCTTCTGTCCCACTCTTTTGCAGCATTTTAAAGAAGTACACTGGGAAAGATTTTTCTGCAAGGAAGAAACTGCAGGCGGCGTGGCTGAAATGAGAATATCATGCTGCACGAGCTCGTTGCCCTCAGATGCGGAAGTGTCATCAGTGGGCATCATAGAGAAACGGGACTTTAATAAGTGATCATCAACCTCTGTGAATTCCCTTTGTTCTAGCGCCTGAAATAAAGAGTTGTCCTGAGTCACATAAACCTCCACCGAATGGTCTTAATGTGGCGCGGGAACATGCCGGTATAAGAGAATTCCGAAGAAGGCTGAACGTCCACAATTGAATGGTCATTGCCAGAAATGAAGTGGCAGCCGGATCAGACTGGGAAACTTCAGCTTCCATTAGACAATGAAGATGTGAGAATCTGGTACGTCCACAATTCACGGTTTCCTTAGATCCATGAAATTCCGTGTTGAATTTTAGTCAGAAAATGAAAACTCCGGAGCCTCTGTTCAGCAGGCCCGGGTGTAGCTCCCAGAGGCACACTGGTGCTCCTCTAGAATTTGGATAAAAATCGTTTTCACTGGAATAAAGAACCTTGATCAAGCCAGGTGGGTCTTGACAAACGAAATTGCTGCGTGTGCCCGGTATACTGACAAGAACCCACCTGTGCTGGTCCATGGCTTATTCAGCACAGGAACCTGCATCGATTGAGCCAAGACAAAGGAAAGCTCAGGGAGGCAGCACCCGTGTAGAAAAGCATTTGTACTTCAAAGATGAGGCCAATGAGGTGAAAGGACAAAGCCATGGCAAACAGTTTTCATCATCGGCAGAATTTCACGGAGCAATATTGCTGGGAGAGAAAAGGCACCACCTGAGGGAGGCACGCTCAACAAAACTACCTAGGGCAGGAGCCGGCTTGCCCCCAGGCACTAGGCGTGTCAGGCCTCAGCATTGTAAGGAGAGTTCACTGAAGTCCCTGAATGAAGTTTTCTCCGCTGTCCTACGTCTACGTTCCTAAAATTTACTCTGCGGTTTCTGATGATCCTGGCTTATGAACGGCCACCATTCACCGTTCTCCTTACACTCGTGCGTCTCCATCGACCTTAAAAGAAAGGGAGGACACGCAACTGCTGGCAGGTAAATTCAGCAAAGTTTGTCTCAACACAAAAGAGACAGCTCTGTGGTGACCCGTCTTCCACGGTAAAACATTTCCTGGCGAATAAGGAATCTTCCCATCGCAATGACAATATGAGAGAATGGCCACCGATGGATTTGCCGCTGTGCCTACAAACATCATCTTGAGGCCATACAGTAGTGAAGCACGGGAACCCAGGCGCTTCACCCTTTACCCTAGACCAGTGAAACACTGTCTCTAAAAATGCCCACATGCCTGTATCTATGCCCGTTTAAAGTTAACGCTAAACCGAAATCTTCTGTCCCACTCTTTTGCAGCATTTTAAAGAAGTACACTGGGAAAGATTTTTCTGCAAGGAAGAAACTGCAGGCGGCGTGGCTGAAATGAGAATATCATGCTGCACGAGCTCGTTGCCCTCAGATGCGGAAGTGTCATCAGTGGGCATCATAGAGGAACGGGACTTTGATAAGTGATCATCAACCTCTGTGAATTCCCTTTGTTCTAGCGCCTGAAATAAAGAGTTGTCCTGAGTCACATAAACCTCCACCGAGTGGTCTTAATGTGGCGCGGGAACATGCCGGTATAAGAGAATTCCGAAGAAGGCTGAACGTCCACAATTGAATGGTCATTGCCAGAAATGAAGTGGCAGCCGGATCAGACTGGGAAACTTCAGCTTCCATTAGACAATGAAGATGTGAGAATCTGGTACGTCCACAATTCACGGTTTCCTTAGATCCATGAAATTCCGTGTTGAATTTTAGTCAGAAAATGAAAACTCCGGAGCCTCTGTTCAGCAGGCCCAGGTGTAGCTCCCAGAGGCACACTGGTGCTCCTCTAGAATTTGGATAAAAATCGTTTTCACTGGAATAAAGAACATGGATCAAGCCAGGTGGGTCTTGACAAACGAAATTGCTGCGTGTGCCCGGTATACTGACAAGCACCCACCTGTGCTGGTCCATGGCTTATTCAGCACAGGAACCTGCCTCGATTGAGCCAAGACAAAGGAAAGCTCAGGGAGGCAGCACCCGTGTAGAAAAGCATTTGTACTTCAAAGATGAGGCCAATGAGGTGAAAGGACAAAGCCATGGCAAACAGTTTTCATCATCGGCAGAATTTCACGGAGCAATATTGCTGGGAGAGAAAAGGCACCACCTGAGGGAGGCACGCTCAACAAAACTACCTAGGGCAGGAGCCGGCTTGCCCCCAGGCACTAGGCGTGTCAGGCCTCAGCATTGTAAGGAGAGTTCACTGAAGTCCCTGAGTGAAGTTTTCTCCGCTGTCCTACGTCTACGTTCCTAAAATTTACTCTGCGGTTTCTGATGATCCTGGCTTATGAACGGCCACCATTCACCGTTCTCCTTACACTCGTGCGTCTCCATCGACCTTAAAAGAAAGGGAGGACACGCAACTGCTGGCAGGTAAATTCAGCAAAGTTTGTCTCAACACAAAAGAGACAGCTCTGTGGTGACCCGTCTTCCACGGTAAAACATTTCCTGGCGAATAAGGAATCTTCCCATCGCAATGACAATATGAGAGAATGGCCACCGATGGCTTTGCCGCTGTGCCTACAAACATCATCTTGAGGCCATACAGTAGTGAAGCACGGGAACCCAGGCGCTTCACCCTTTACCCTAGACCAGTGAAACACTGTCTCTAAAAATGCCCACATGCCTGTATCTATGCCCGTTTAAAGTTAACGCTAAACCGAAATCTTCTGTCCCACTCTTTTGCAGCATTTTAAAGAAGTACACTGGGAAAGATTTTTCTGCAAGGAAGAAACTGCAGGCGGCGTGGCTGAAATGAGAATATCATGCTGCACGAGCTCGTTGCCCTCAGATGCGGAAGTGTCATCAGTGGGCATCATAGAGGAACGGGACTTTAATAAGTGATCATCAACCTCTGTGAATTCCCTTTGTTCTAGCGCCTGAAATAAAGAGTTGTCCTGAGTCACATAAACCTCCACCGAGTGGTCTTAATGTGGCGCGGGAACATGCCGGTATAAGAGAATTCCGAAGAAGGCTGAACGTCCACAATTGAATGGTCATTGCCAGAAATGAAGTGGCAGCCGGATCAGACAGGGAAACTTCAGCTTCCATTAGACAATGAAGATGTGAGAATCTGGTACGTCCACAATTCACGGTTTCCTTAGATCCATGAAATTCCTAGTTGAATTTTAGTCAGAAAATGAAAACTCCGGAGCCTCTGTTCAGCAGGCCCAGGTGTAGCTCCCAGAGGCACACTGGTGCTCCTCTAGAATTTGGATAAAAATCGTTTTCACTGGAATAAAGAACATGGATCAAGCCAGGTGGGTCTTGACAAACGAAATTGCTGCGTGTGCCCGGTATACTGACAAGCACCCACCTGTGCTGGTCCATGGCTTATTCAGCACAGGAACCTGCATCGATTGAGCCAAGACAAAGGAAAGCTCAGGGAGGCAGCACCCGTGTAGAAAAGCATTTGTACTTCAAAGATGAGGCCAATGAGGTGAAAGGACAAAGCCATGGCAAACAGTTTTCATCATCGGCAGAATTTCACGGAGCAATATTGCTGGGAGAGAAAAGGCACCACCTGAGGGAGGCACGCTCAACAAAACTACCTAGGGCAGGAGCCGGCTTGCCCCCAGGCACTAGGCGTGTCAGGCCTCAGCATTGTAAGGAGAGTTCACTGAAGTCCCTGAATGAAGTTTTCTCCGCTGTCCTACGTCTACGTTCCTAAAATTTACTCTGCGGTTTCTGATGATCCTGGCTTATGAACGGCCACCATTCACCGTTCTCCTTACACTCGTGCGTCTCCATCGACCTTAAAAGAAAGGGAGGACACGCAACTGCTGGCAGGTAAATTCAGCAAAGTTTGTCTCAACACAAAAGAGACAGCTCTGTGGTGACCCGTCTTCCACGGTAAAACATTTCCTGGCGAATAAGGAATCTTCCCATCGCAATGACAATATGAGAGAATGGCCACCGTTGGATTTGCCGCTGTGCCTACAAACATCATCTTGAGGCCATACAGTAGTGAAGCACGGGAACCCAGGCGCTTCACCCTTTACCCTAGACCAGTGAAACACTGTCTCTAAAAATGCCCACATGCCTGTATCTATGCCCGTTTAAAGTTAACGCTAAACCGAAATCTTCTGTCCCACTCTTTTGCAGCATTTTAAAGAAGTACACTGGGAAAGATTTTTCTGCAAGGAAGAAACTGCAGGCGGCGTGGCTGAAATGAGAATATCATGCTGCACGAGCTCGTTGCCCTCAGATGCGGAAGTGTCATCAGTGGGCATCATAGAGGAACGGGACTTTAATAAGTGATCATCAACCTCTGTGTATTCCCTTTGTTCTAGCGCCTGAAATAAAGAGTTGTCCTGAGTCACATAAACCTCCACCGAGTGGTCTTAATGTGGCGCGGGAACATGCCGGTATAAGAGAATTCCGAAGAAGGCTGAACGTCCACAATTGAATGGTCATTGCCAGAAATGAAGTGGCAGCCGGATCAGACTGGGAAACTTCAGCTTCCATTAGACAATGAAGATGTGAGAATCTGGTACGTCCACAATTCACGGTTTCCTTAGATCCATGAAATTCCGTGTTGAATTTTAGTCAGAAAATGAAAACTCCGGAGCCTCTGTTCAGCAGGCCCGGGTGTAGCTCCCAGAGGCACACTGGTGCTCCTCTAGAATTTGGATAAAAATCGTTTTCACTGGAATAAAGAACATGGATCAAGCCAGGTGGGTCTTGACAAACGAAATTGCTGCGTGTGCCCGGTATACTGACAAGCACCCACCTGTGCTGGTCCATGGCTTATTCAGCACAGGAACCTGCATCGATTGAGCCAAGACAAAGGAAAGCTCAGGGAGGCAGCACCCGTGTAGAAAAGCATTTGTACTTCAAAGATGAGGCCAATGAGGTGAAAGGACAAAGCCATGGCAAACAGTTTTCATCATCGGCAGAATTTCACGGAGCAATATTGCTGGGAGAGAAAAGGCACCACCTGAGGGAGGCACGCTCAACAAAACTACCTAGGGCAGGAGCCGGCTTGCCCCCAGGCACTAGGCGTGTCAGGCCTCAGCATTGTAAGGAGAGTTCACTGAAGTCCCTGAATGAAGTTTTCTCCGCTGTCCTACGTCTACGTTCCTAAAATTTACTCTGCGGTTTCTGATGATCCTGGCTTATGAACGGCCACCATTCACCGTTCTCCTTACACTCGTGCGTCTCCATCGACCTTAAAAGAAAGGGAGGACACGCAACTGCTGGCAGGTAAATTCAGCAAAGTTTGTCTCAACACAAAAGAGACAGCTCTGTGGTGACCCGTCTTCCACGGTAAAACATTTCCTGGCGAATAAGGAATCTTCCCATCGCAATGACAATATGAGAGAATGGCCACCGATGGATTTGCCGCTGTGCCTACAAACATCATCTTGAGGCCATACAGTAGTGAAGCACGGGAACCCAGGCGCTTCACCCTTTACCCTAGACCAGTGAAACACTGTCTCTAAAAATGCCCACATGCCTGTATCTATGCCCGTTTAAAGTTAACGCTAAACCGAAAGCTTCTGTCCCACTCTTTTGCAGCATTTTAAAGAAGTACACTGGGAAAGATTTTTCTGCAAGGAAGAAACTGCAGGCGGCGTGGCTGAAATGAGAATATCATGCTGCACGAGCTCGTTGCCCTCAGATGCGGAAGTGTCATCAGTGGGCATCATAGAGAAACGGGACTTTAATAAGTGATCATCAACCTCTGTGAATTCCCTTTGTTCTAGCGCCTGAAATAAAGAGTTGTCCTGAGTCACATAAACCTCCACCGAATGGTCTTAATGTGGCGCGGGAACATGCCGGTATAAGAGAATTCCGAAGAAGGCTGAACGTCCACAATTGAATGGTCATTGCCAGAAATGAAGTGGCAGCCGGATCAGACTGGGAAACTTCAGCTTCCATTAGACAATGAAGATGTGAGAATCTGGTACGTCCACAATTCACGGTTTCCTTAGATCCATGAAATTCCGTGTTGAATTTTAGTCAGAAAATGAAAACTCCGGAGCCTCTGTTCAGCAGGCCCGGGTGTAGCTCCCAGAGGCACACTGGTGCTCCTCTAGAATTTGGATAAAAATCGTTTTCACTGGAATAAAGAACATGGATCAAGCCAGGTGGGTCTTGACAAACGAAATTGCTGCGTGTGCCCGGTATACTGACAAGCACCCACCTGTGCTGGTCCATGGCTTATTCAGCACAGGAACCTGCATCGATTGAGCCAAGACAAAGGAAAGCTCAGGGAGGCAGCACCCATGTAGAAAAGCATTTGTACTTCAAAGATGAGGCCAATGAGGTGAAAGGACAAAGCCATGGCAAACAGTTTTCATCATCGGCAGAATTTCACGGAGCAATATTGCTGGGAGAGAAAAGGCACCACCTGAGGGAGGCACGCTCAACAAAACTACCTAGGGCAGGAGCCGGCTTGCCCCCAGGCACTAGGCGTGTCAGGCCTCAGCATTGTAAGGAGAGTTCACTGAAGTCCCTGAATGAAGTTTTCTCCGCTGTCCTACGTCTACGTTCCTAAAATTTACTCTGCGGTTTCTGATGATCCTCGCTTATGAACGGACACCATTCACCGTTCTCCTTACACTCGTGCGTCTCCATCGACCTTAAAAGAAAGGGAGGACACGCAACTGCTGGCAGGTAAATTCAGCAAAGTTTGTCTCAACACAAAAGAGACAGCTCTGTGGTGACCCGTCTTCCACGGTAAAACATTTCCTGGCGAATAAGGAATCTTCCCATCGCAATGACAATATGAGAGAATGGCCACCGATGGATTTGCCGCTGTGCCTACAAACATCATCTTGAGGCCATACAGTAGTGAAGCACGGGAACCCAGGCGCTTCACCCTTTACCCTAGACCAGTGAAACACTGTCTCTAAAAATGCCCACATGCCTGTATCTATGCCCGTTTAAAGTTAACGCTAAACCGAAATCTTCTGTCCCACTCTTTTGCAGCATTTTAAAGAAGTACACTGGGAAAGATTTTTCTGCAAGGAAGAAACTGCAGGCGGCGTGGCTGAAATGAGAATATCATGCTGCACGAGCTCGTTGCCCTCAGATGCGGAAGTGTCATCAGTGGGCATCATAGAGGAACGGGACTTTGATAAGTGATCATCAACCTCTGTGAATTCCCTTTGTTCTAGCGCCTGAAATAAAGAGTTGTCCTGAGTCACATAAACCTCCACCGAGTGGTCTTAATGTGGCGCGGGAACATGCCGGTATAAGAGAATTCCGAAGAAGGCTGAACGTCCACAATTGAATGGTCATTGCCAGAAATGAAGTGGCAGCCGGATCAGACTGGGAAACTTCAGCTTCCATTAGACAATGAAGATGTGAGAATCTGGTACGTCCACAATTCACGGTTTCCTTAGATCCATGAAATTCCGTGTTGAATTTTAGTCAGAAAATGAAAACTCCGGAGCCTCTGTTCAGCAGGCCCGGGTGTAGCTCCCAGAGGCACACTGGTGCTCCTCTAGAATTTGGATAAAAATCGTTTTCACTGGAATAAAGAACATGGATCAAGCCAGGTGGGTCTTGACAAACGAAATTGCTGCGTGTGCCCGGTATACTGACAAGCACCCACCTGTGCTGGTCCATGGCTTATTCAGCACAGGAACCTGCATCGATTGAGCCAAGACAAAGGAAAGCTCAGGGAGGCAGCACCCGTGTAGAAAAGCATTTGTACTTCAAAGATGAGGCCAATGAGGTGAAAGGACAAAGCCATGGCAAACAGTTTTCATCATCGGCAGAATTTCACGGAGCAATATTGCTGGGAGAGAAAAGGCACCACCTGAGGGAGGCACGCTCAACAAAACTACCTAGGGCAGGAGCCGGCTTGCCCCCAGGCACTAGGCGTGTCAGGCCTCAGCATTGTAAGGAGAGTTCACTGAAGTCCCTGAATGAAGTTTTCTCCGCTGTCCTACGTCTACGTTCCTAAAATTTACTCTGCGGTTTCTGATGATCCTGGCTTATGAACGGCCACCATTCACCGTTCTCCTTACACTCGTGCGTCTCCATCGACCTTAAAAGAAAGGGAGGACACGCAACTGCTGGCAGGTAAATTCAGCAAAGTTTGTCTCAACACAAAAGAGACAGCTCTGTGGTGACCCGTCTTCCACGGTAAAACATTTCCTGGCGAATAAGGAATCTTCCCATCGCAATGACAATATGAGAGAATGGCCACCGATGGATTTGCCGCTGTGCCTACAAACATCATCTTGAGGCCATACAGTAGTGAAGCACGGGAACCCAGGCGCTTCACCCTTTACCCTAGACCAGTGAAACACTGTCTCTAAAAATGCCCACATGCCTGTATCTATGCCCGTTTAAAGTTAACGCTAAACCGAAATCTTCTGTCCCACTCTTTTGCAGCATTTTAAAGAAGTACACTGGGAAAGATTTTTCTGCAAGGAAGAAACTGCAGGCGGCGTGGCTGAAATGAGAATATCATGCTGCACGAGCTCGTTGCCCTCAGATGCGGAAGTGTCATCAGTGGGCATCATAGAGAAACGGGACTTTAATAAGAGATAATCAACCTCTGTGAATTGCCTTTGTTCTAGACGCCTGAAATAAAGAGTTGTCCTGAGTCACATAAACCTCCACCGAGTGGTCTTAATGTGGCACGGGAACATGCCGGTATAAGAGAATTCTGAAGAAGGCTGAACGTCCACAATTGAATGGTCATTGCCAGAAATGAAGTGGCAGCCGGATCAGACTGGGAAACTTCAGCTTCCATTAGACAATGAAGATGTGAGAATCTGGTACGTCCACAATTCACGGTTTCCTTAGATCCATGAAATTCCGTGTTGAATTTTAGTCAGAAAATGAAAACTCCGGAGCCTCTGTTCAGCAGGCCCGGGTGTAGCTCCCAGAGGCACACTGGTGCTCCTCTAGAATTTGGATAAAAATCGTTTTCACTGGAATAAAGAACATGGATCAAGCCAGGTGGTCTTGACAAACGAAATTGCTGCGTGTGCCCGGTATACTGACAAGCACCCACCTGTGCTGGTCCATGGCTTATTCAGCACAGGAACCTGCATCGATTGAGCCAAGACAAAGGAAAGCTCAGGGAGGCAGCACCCGTGTAGAAAAGCATTTGTACTTCAAAGATGAGGCCAATGAGGTGAAAGGACAAAGCCATGGCAAACAGTTTTCATCATCGGCAGAATTTCACGGAGCAATATTGCTGGGAGAGAAAAGGCACCACCTGAGGGAGGCACGCTCAACAAAACTACCTAGGGCAGGAGCCGGCTTGCCCCCAGGCACTAGGCGTGTCAGGCCTCAGCATTGTAAGGAGAGTTCACTGAAGTCCCTGAATGAAGTTTTCTCCGCTGTCCTACGTCTACGTTCCTAAAATTTACTCTGCGGTTTCTGATGATCCTGGCTTATGAACGGCCACCATTCACCGCTCTCCTTACACTCGTGCGTCTCCATCGACCTTAAAAGAAAGGGAGGACACGCAACTGCTGGCAGGTAAATTCAGCAAAGTTTGTCTCAACACAAAAGAGACAGCTCTGTGGTGACCCGTCTTCCACGGTAAAACATTTCCTGGCGAATAACGACTCTTCCCATCCTAATGACAATATGAGAGAATGGCCACCGATGGATTTGCCGCTGTGCCTACAAACATCATCTTGAGGCCATACAGTAGTGAAGCACGGGAACCCAGGCGCTTCACCCTTTACCCTAGACCAGTGAAACACTGTCTCTAAAATTGCCCACATGCCTGTATCTATGCCCGTTTAAAGTTAACGCTAAACCGAAATCTTCTGTCCCACTCTTTTGCAGCATTTTAAAGAAGTACACTGGGAAAGATTTTTCTGCAAGGAAGAAACTGCAGGCGGCGTGGCTGAAATGAGAATATCATGCTGCACGAGCTCGTTGCCCTCAGATGCGGAAGTGTCATCAGTGGGCATCATAGAGAAACGGGACTTTAATAAGTGATCATCAACCTCTGTGAATTCCCTTTGTTCTAGCGCCTGAAATAAAGAGTTGTCCTGAGTCACATAAACCTCCACCGAGTGGTCTTAATGTGGCGCGGGAACATGCCGGTATAAGAGAATTCCGAAGAAGGCTGAACGTCCACAATTGAATGGTCATTGCCAGAAATGAAGTGGCAGCCGGATCAGACTGGGAAACTTCAGCTTCCATTAGACAATGAAGATGTGAGAATCTGGTACGTCCACAATTCACGGTTTCCTTAGATCCATGAAATTCCGTGTTGAATTTTAGTCAGAAAATGAAAACTCCGGAGCCTCTGTTCAGCAGGCCCGGGTGTAGCTCCCAGAGGCACACTGGTGCTCCTCTAGAATTTGGATAAAAATCGTTTTCACTGGAATAAAGAACATGGATCAAGCCAGGTGGGTCTTGACAAACGAAATTGCTGCGTGTGCCCGGTATACTGACAAGCACCCACCTGTGCTGGTCCATGGCTTATTCAGCACAGGAACCTGCATCGATTGAGCCAAGACAAAGGAAAGCTCAGGGAGGCAGCACCCGTGTAGAAAAGCATTTGTACTTCAAAGATGAGGCCAATGAGGTGAAAGGACAAAGCCATGGCAAACAGTTTTCATCATCGGCAGAATTTCACGGAGCAATATTGCTGGGAGAGAAAAGGCACCACCTGAGGGAGGCACGCTCAACAAAACTACCTAGGGCAGGAGCCGGCTTGCCCCCAGGCACTAGGCGTGTCAGGCCTCAGCATTGTAAGGAGAGTTCACTGAAGTCCCTGAATGAAGTTTTCTCCGCTGTCCTACGTCTACGTTCCTAAAATTTACTCTGCGGTTTCTGATGATCCTGGCTTATGAACGGCCACCATTCACCGTTCTCCTTACACTCGTGCGTCTCCATCGACCTTAAAAGAAAGGGAGGACACGCAACTGCTGGCAGGTAAATTCAGCAAAGTTTGTCTCAACACAAAAGAGACAGCTCTGTGGTGACCCGTCTTCCACGGTAAAACATTTCCTGGCGAATAAGGAATCTTCCCATCGCAATGACAATATGAGAGAATGGCCACCGATGGATTTGCCGCTGTGCCTACAAACATCATCTTGAGGCCATACAGTAGTGAAGCACGGGAACCCAGGCGCTTCACCCTTTACCCTAGACCAGTGAAACACTGTCTCTAAAAATGCCCACATGCCTGTATCTATGCCCGTTTAAAGTTAACGCTAAACCGAAATCTTCTGTCCCACTCTTTAGCAGCATTTTAAAGAAGTACACTGGGAAAGATTTTTCTGCAAGGAAGAAACTGCAGGCGGCGTGGCTGAAATGAGAATATCATGCTGCACGAGCTCGTTGCCCTCAGATGCGGAAGTGTCATCAGTGGGCATCATAGAGGAACGGGACTTTAATAAGTGATCATCAACCTCTGTGAATTCCCTTTGTTCTAGCGCCTGAAATAAAGAGTTGTCCTGAGTCACATAAACCTCCACCGAGTGGTCTTAATGTGGCGCAGGAACATGCCGGTATAAGAGAATTCCGAAGAAGGCTGAACGTCCACAATTGAATGGTCATTGCCAGAAATGAAGTGGCAGCCGGATCAGACTGGGAAACTCAGCTTCCATTAGACAATGAAGATGTGAGAATCTGGTACGTCCACAATTCACGGTTTCCTTAGATCCATGAAATTCCGTGTTGAATTTTAGTCAGAAAATGAAAACTCCGGAGCCTCTGTTCAGCAGGCCCGGGTGTAGCTCCCAGAGGCACACTGGTGCTCCTCTAGAATTTGGATAAAAATCGTTTTCACTGGAATAAAGAACATGGATCAAGCCAGGTGGGTCTTGACAAACGAAATTGCTGCGTGTGCCCGGTATACTGACAAGCACCCACCTGTGCTGGTCCATGGCTTATTCAGCACAGGAACCTGCATCGATTGAGCCAAGACAAAGGAAAGCTCAGGGAGGCAGCACCCGTGTAGAAAAGCATTTGTACTTCAAAGATGAGGCCAATGAGGTGAAAGGACAAAGCCATGGCAAACAGTTTTCATCATCGGCAGAATTTCACGGAGCAATATTGCTGGGAGAGAAAAGGCACCACCTGAGGGAGGCACGCTCAACAAAACTACCTAGGGCAGGAGCCGGCTTGCCCCCAGGCACTAGGCGTGTCAGGCCTCAGCATTGTAAGGAGAGTTCACTGAAGTCCCTGAATGAAGTTTTCTCCGCTGTCCTACGTCTACGTTCCTAAAATTTACTCTGCGGTTTCTGATGATCCTGGCTTATGAACGGCCACCATTCACCGTTCTCCTTACACTCGTGCGTCTCCATCGACCTTAAAAGAAAGGGAGGACACGCAACTGCTGGCAGGTAAATTCAGCAAAGTTTGTCTCAACACAAAAGAGACAGCTCTGTGGTGACCCGTCTTCCACGGTAAAACATTTCCTGGCGAATAACGACTCTTCCCATCCTAATGACAATATGAGAGAATGGCCACCGATGGATTTGCCGCTGTGCCTACAAACATCATCTTGAGGCCATACAGTAGTGAAGCACGGGAACCCAGGCGCTTCACCCTTTACCCTAGACCAGTGAAACACTGTCTCTAAAATTGCCCACATGCCTGTATCTATGCCCGTTTAAAGTTAACGCTAAACCGAAATCTTCTGTCCCACTCTTTTGCAGCATTTTAAAGAAGTACACTGGGAAAGATTTTTCTGCAAGGAAGAAACTGCAGGCGGCGTGGCTGAAATGAGAATATCATGCTGCACGAGCTCGTTGCCCTCAGATGCGGAAGTGTCATCAGTGGGCATCATAGAGAAACGGGACTTTAATAAGTGATCATCAACCTCTGTGAATTCCCTTTGTTCTAGCGCCTGAAATAAAGAGTTGTCCTGAGTCACATAAACCTCCACCGAGTGGTCTTAATGTGGCGCGGGAACATGCCGGTATAAGAGAATTCCGAAGAAGGCTGAACGTCCACAATTGAATGGTCATTGCCAGAAATGAAGTGGCAGCCGGATCAGACTGGGAAACTTCAGCTTCCATTAGACAATGAAGATGTGAGAATCTGGTACGTCCACAATTCACGGTTTCCTTAGATCCATGAAATTCCGTGTTGAATTTTAGTCAGAAAATGAAAACTCCGGAGCCTCTGTTCAGCAGGCCCGGGTGTAGCTCCCAGAGGCACACTGGTGCTCCTCTAGAATTTGGATAAAAATCGTTTTCACTGGAATAAAGAACATGGATCAAGCCAGGTGGGTCTTGACAAACGAAATTGCTGCGTGTGCCCGGTATACTGACAAGCACCCACCTGTGCTGGTCCATGGCTTATTCAGCACAGGAACCTGCATCGATTGAGCCAAGACAAAGGAAAGCTCAGGGAGGCAGCACCCGTGTAGAAAAGCATTTGTACTTCAAAGATGAGGCCAATGAGGTGAAAGGACAAAGCCATGGCAAACAGTTTTCATCATCGGCAGAATTTCACGGAGCAATATTGCTGGGAGAGAAAAGGCACCACCTGAGGGAGGCACGCTCAACAAAACTACCTAGGGCAGGAGCCGGCTTGCCCCCAGGCACTAGGCGTGTCAGGCAGGCCTCAGCATTGTAAGGAGAGTTCACTGAAGTCCCTGAATGAAGTTTTCTCCGCTGTCCTACGTCTACGTTCCTAAAATTTACTCTGCGGTTTCTGATGATCCTGGCTTATGAACGGCCACCATTCACCGTTCTCCTTACACTCGTGCGTCTCCATCGACCTTAAAAGAAAGGGAGGACACGCAACTGCTGGCAGGTAAATTCAGCAAAGTTTGTCTCAACACAAAAGAGACAGCTCTGTGGTGACCCGTCTTCCACGGTAAAACATTTCCTGGCGAATAAGGAATCTTCCCATCGCAATGACAATATGAGAGAATGGCCACCGATGGATTTGCCGCTGTGCCTACAAACATCATCTTGAGGCCATACAGTAGTGAAGCACGGGAACCCAGGCGCTTCACCCTTTACCCTAGACCAGTGAAACACTGTCTCTAAAAATGCCCACATGCCTGTATCTATGCCCGTTTAAAGTTAACGCTAAACCGAAATCTTCTGTCCCACTCTTTTGCAGCATTTTAAAGAAGTACACTGGGAAAGAGTTTTCTGCAAGGAAGAAACTGCAGGCGGCGTGGCTGAAATGAGAATATCATGCTGCACGAGCTCGTTGCCCTCAGATGCGGAAGTGTCATCAGTGGGCATCATAGAGAAACGGGACTTTAATAAGTGATCATCAACCTCTGTGAATTCCCTTTGTTCTAGCGCCTGAAATAAAGAGTTGTCCTGAGTCACATAAACCTCCACCGAGTGGTCTTAATGTGGCGCGGGAACATGCCGGTATAAGAGAATTCCGAAGAAGGCTGAACGTCCACAATTGAATGGTCATTGCCAGAAATGAAGTGGCAGCCGGATCAGACTGGGAAACTTCAGCTTCCATTAGACAATGAAGATGTGAGAATCTGGTACGTCCACAATTCACGGTTTCCTTAGATCCATGAAATTCCGTGTTGAATTTTAGTCAGAAAATGAAAACTCCGGAGCCTCTGTTCAGCAGGCCCGGGTGTAGCTCCCAGAGGCACACTGGTGCTCCTCTAGAATTTGGATAAAAATCGTTTTCACTGGAATAAAGAACATGGATCAAGCCAGGTGGGTCTTGACAAACGAAATTGCTGCGTGTGCCCGGTATACTGACAAGCACCCACCTGTGCTGGTCCATGGCTTATTCAGCACAGGAACCTGCATCGATTGAGCCAAGACAAAGGAAAGCTCAGGGAGGCAGCACCCGTGTAGAAAAGCATTTGTACTTCAAACATGAGGCCAATGAGGTGAAAGGACAAAGCCATGGCAAACAGTTTTCATCATCGGCAGAATTTCACGGAGCAATATTGCTGGGAGAGAAAAGGCACCACCTGAGGGAGGCACGCTCAACAAAACTACCTAGGGCAGGAGCCGGCTTGCCCCCAGGCACTAGGCGTGTCAGGCCTCAGCATTGTAAGGAGAGTTCACTGAAGTCCCTGAATGAAGTTTTCTCCGCTGTCCTACGTCTACGTTCCTAAAATTTACTCTGCGGTTTCTGATGATCCTGGCTTATGAACGGCCACCATTCACCGTTCTCCTTACACTCGTGCGTCTCCATCGACCTTAAAAGAAAGGGAGGACACGCAACTGCTGGCAGGTAAATTCAGCAAAGTTTGTCTCAACACAAAAGAGACAGCTCTGTGGTGACCCGTCTTCCACGGTAAAACATTTCCTGGCGAATAAGGAATCTTCCCATCGCAATGACAATATGAGAGAATGGCCACCGATGGATTTGCCGCTGTGCCTACAAACATCATCTTGAGGCCATACAGTAGTGAAGCACGGGAACCCAGGCGCTTCACCCTTTACCCTAGACCAGTGAAACACTGTCTCTAAAAATGCCCACATGCCTGTATCTATGCCCGTTTAAAGTTAACGCTAAACCGAAATCTTCTGTCCCACTCTTTTGCAGCATTTTAAAGAAGTACACTGGGAAAGATTTTTCTGCAAGGAAGAAACTGCAGGCGGCGTGGCTGAAATGAGAATATCATGCTGCACGAGCTCGTTGCCCTCAGATGCGGAAGTGTCATCAGTGGGCATCATAGAGAAACGGGACTTTAATAAGAGATAATCAACCTCTGTGAATTGCCTTTGTTCTAGACGCCTGAAATAAAGAGTTGTCCTGAGTCACATAAACCTCCACCGAGTGGTCTTAATGTGGCACGGGAACATGCCGGTATAAGAGAATTCTGAAGAAGGCTGAACGTCCACAATTGAATGGTCATTGCCAGAAATGAAGTGGCAGCCGGATCAGACTGGGAAACTTCAGCTTCCATTAGACAATGAAGATGTGAGAATCTGGTACGTCCACAATTCACGGTTTCCTTAGATCCATGAAATTCCGTGTTGAATTTTAGTCAGAAAATGAAAACTCCGGAGCCTCTGTTCAGCAGGCCCGGGTGTAGCTCCCAGAGGCACACTGGTGCTCCTCTAGAATTTGGATAAAAATCGTTTTCACTGGAATAAAGAACATGGATCAAGCCAGGTGGTCTTGACAAACGAAATTGCTGCGTGTGCCCGGTATACTGACAAGCACCCACCTGTGCTGGTCCATGGCTTATTCAGCACAGGAACCTGCATCGATTGAGCCAAGACAAAGGAAAGCTCAGGGAGGCAGCACCCGTGTAGAAAAGCATTTGTACTTCAAAGATGAGGCCAATGAGGTGAAAGGACAAAGCCATGGCAA
Organism: Tenrec ecaudatus; assembly: GCF_050624435.1. Lineage (NCBI taxonomy): Eukaryota > Metazoa > Chordata > Mammalia > Afrosoricida > Tenrecidae > Tenrec > Tenrec ecaudatus. Next base: position 270,411 of record NW_027458698.1, read on the forward strand.
ACAGTTTTCATCATCGGCAGAATTTCACGGAGCAATATTGCTGGGAGAGAAAAGGCACCACCTGAGGGAGGCACGCTCAACAAAACTACCTAGGGCAGGAGCCGGCTTGCCCCCAGGCACTAGGCGTGTCAGGCCTCAGCATTGTAAGGAGAGTTCACTGAAGTCCCTGAATGAAGTTTTCTCCGCTGTCCTACGTCTACGTTCCTAAAATTTACTCTGCGGTTTCTGATGATCCTGGCTTATGAACGGCCACCATTCACCGCTCTCCTTACACTCGTGCGTCTCCATCGACCTTAAAAGAAAGGGAGGACACGCAACTGCTGGCAGGTAAATTCAGCAAAGTTTGTCTCAACACAAAAGAGACAGCTCTGTGGTGACCCGTCTTCCACGGTAAAACATTTCCTGGCGAATAACGACTCTTCCCATCCTAATGACAATATGAGAGAATGGCCACCGATGGATTTGCCGCTGTGCCTACAAACATCATCTTGAGGCCATACAGTAGTGAAGCACGGGAACCCAGGCGCTTCACCCTTTACCCTAGACCAGTGAAACACTGTCTCTAAAATTGCCCACATGCCTGTATCTATGCCCGTTTAAAGTTAACGCTAAACCGAAATCTTCTGTCCCACTCTTTTGCAGCATTTTAAAGAAGTACACTGGGAAAGATTTTTCTGCAAGGAAGAAACTGCAGGCGGCGTGGCTGAAATGAGAATATCATGCTGCACGAGCTCGTTGCCCTCAGATGCGGAAGTGTCATCAGTGGGCATCATAGAGAAACGGGACTTTAATAAGTGATCATCAACCTCTGTGAATTCCCTTTGTTCTAGCGCCTGAAATAAAGAGTTGTCCTGAGTCACATAAACCTCCACCGAGTGGTCTTAATGTGGCGCGGGAACATGCCGGTATAAGAGAATTCCGAAGAAGGCTGAACGTCCACAATTGAATGGTCATTGCCAGAAATGAAGTGGCAGCCGGATCAGACTGGGAAACTTCAGCTTCCATTAGACAATGAAGATGTGAGAATCTGGTACGTCCACAATTCACGGTTTCCTTAGATCCATGAAATTCCGTGTTGAATTTTAGTCAGAAAATGAAAACTCCGGAGCCTCTGTTCAGCAGGCCCGGGTGTAGCTCCCAGAGGCACACTGGTGCTCCTCTAGAATTTGGATAAAAATCGTTTTCACTGGAATAAAGAACATGGATCAAGCCAGGTGGGTCTTGACAAACGAAATTGCTGCGTGTGCCCGGTATACTGACAAGCACCCACCTGTGCTGGTCCATGGCTTATTCAGCACAGGAACCTGCATCGATTGAGCCAAGACAAAGGAAAGCTCAGGGAGGCAGCACCCGTGTAGAAAAGCATTTGTACTTCAAACATGAGGCCAATGAGGTGAAAGGACAAAGCCATGGCAAACAGTTTTCATCATCGGCAGAATTTCACGGAGCAATATTGCTGGGAGAGAAAAGGCACCACCTGAGGGAGGCACGCTCAACAAAACTACCTAGGGCAGGAGCCGGCTTGCCCCCAGGCACTAGGCGTGTCAGGCCTCAGCATTGTAAGGAGAGTTCACTGAAGTCCCTGAATGAAGTTTTCTCCGCTGTCCTACGTCTACGTTCCTAAAATTTACTCTGCGGTTTCTGATGATCCTGGCTTATGAACGGCCACCATTCACCGTTCTCCTTACACTCGTGCGTCTCCATCGACCTTAAAAGAAAGGGAGGACACGCAACTGCTGGCAGGTAAATTCAGCAAAGTTTGTCTCAACACAAAAGAGACAGCTCTGTGGTGACCCGTCTTCCACGGTAAAACATTTCCTGGCGAATAAGGAATCTTCCCATCGCAATGACAATATGAGAGAATGGCCACCGATGGATTTGCCGCTGTGCCTACAAACATCATCTTGAGGCCATACAGTAGTGAAGCACGGGAACCCAGGCGCTTCACCCTTTACCCTAGACCAGTGAAACACTGTCTCTAAAAATGCCCACATGCCTGTATCTATGCCCGTTTAAAGTTAACGCTAAACCGAAATCTTCTGTCCCACTCTTTTGCAGCATTTTAAAGAAGTACACTGGGAAAGATTTTTCTGCAAGGAAGAAACTGCAGGCGGCGTGGCTGAAATGAGAATATCATGCTGCACGAGCTCGTTGCCCTCAGATGCGGAAGTGTCATCAGTGGGCATCATAGAGAAACGGGACTTTAATAAGAGATAATCAACCTCTGTGAATTGCCTTTGTTCTAGACGCCTGAAATAAAGAGTTGTCCTGAGTCACATAAACCTCCACCGAGTGGTCTTAATGTGGCACGGGAACATGCCGGTATAAGAGAATTCTGAAGAAGGCTGAACGTCCACAATTGAATGGTCATTGCCAGAAATGAAGTGGCAGCCGGATCAGACTGGGAAACTTCAGCTTCCATTAGACAATGAAGATGTGAGAATCTGGTACGTCCACAATTCACGGTTTCCTTAGATCCATGAAATTCCGTGTTGAATTTTAGTCAGAAAATGAAAACTCCGGAGCCTCTGTTCAGCAGGCCCGGGTGTAGCTCCCAGAGGCACACTGGTGCTCCTCTAGAATTTGGATAAAAATCGTTTTCACTGGAATAAAGAACATGGATCAAGCCAGGTGGTCTTGACAAACGAAATTGCTGCGTGTGCCCGGTATACTGACAAGCACCCACCTGTGCTGGTCCATGGCTTATTCAGCACAGGAACCTGCATCGATTGAGCCAAGACAAAGGAAAGCTCAGGGAGGCAGCACCCGTGTAGAAAAGCATTTGTACTTCAAAGATGAGGCCAATGAGGTGAAAGGACAAAGCCATGGCAAACAGTTTTCATCATCGGCAGAATTTCACGGAGCAATATTGCTGGGAGAGAAAAGGCACCACCTGAGGGAGGCACGCTCAACAAAACTACCTAGGGCAGGAGCCGGCTTGCCCCCAGGCACTAGGCGTGTCAGGCCTCAGCATTGTAAGGAGAGTTCACTGAAGTCCCTGAATGAAGTTTTCTCCGCTGTCCTACGTCTACGTTCCTAAAATTTACTCTGCGGTTTCTGATGATCCTGGCTTATGAACGGCCACCATTCACCGTTCTCCTTACACTCGTGCGTCTCCATCGACCTTAAAAGAAAGGGAGGACACGCAACTGCTGGCAGGTAAATTCAGCAAAGTTTGTCTCAACACAAAAGAGACAGCTCTGTGGTGACCCGTCTTCCACGGTAAAACATTTCCTGGCGAATAACGACTCTTCCCATCCTAATGACAATATGAGAGAATGGCCACCGATGGATTTGCCGCTGTGCCTACAAACATCATCTTGAGGCCATACAGTAGTGAAGCACGGGAACCCAGGCGCTTCACCCTTTACCCTAGACCAGTGAAACACTGTCTCTAAAATTGCCCACATGCCTGTATCTATGCCCGTTTAAAGTTAACGCTAAACCGAAATCTTCTGTCCCACTCTTTTGCAGCATTTTAAAGAAGTACACTGGGAAAGATTTTTCTGCAAGGAAGAAACTGCAGGCGGCGTGGCTGAAATGAGAATATCATGCTGCACGAGCTCGTTGCCCTCAGATGCGGAAGTGTCATCAGTGGGCATCATAGAGAAACGGGACTTTAATAAGTGATCATCAACCTCTGTGAATTCCCTTTGTTCTAGCGCCTGAAATAAAGAGTTGTCCTGAGTCACATAAACCTCCACCGAGTGGTCTTAATGTGGCGCGGGAACATGCCGGTATAAGAGAATTCCGAAGAAGGCTGAACGTCCACAATTGAATGGTCATTGCCAGAAATGAAGTGGCAGCCGGATCAGACTGGGAAACTTCAGCTTCCATTAGACAATGAAGATGTGAGAATCTGGTACGTCCACAATTCACGGTTTCCTTAGATCCATGAAATTCCGTGTTGAATTTTAGTCAGAAAATGAAAACTCCGGAGCCTCTGTTCAGCAGGCCCGGGTGTAGCTCCCAGAGGCACACTGGTGCTCCTCTAGAATTTGGATAAAAATCGTTTTCACTGGAATAAAGAACATGGATCAAGCCAGGTGGGTCTTGACAAACGAAATTGCTGCGTGTGCCCGGTATACTGACAAGCACCCACCTGTGCTGGTCCATGGCTTATTCAGCACAGGAACCTGCATCGATTGAGCCAAGACAAAGGAAAGCTCAGGGAGGCAGCACCCGTGTAGAAAAGCATTTGTACTTCAAACATGAGGCCAATGAGGTGAAAGGACAAAGCCATGGCAAACAGTTTTCATCATCGGCAGAATTTCACGGAGCAATATTGCTGGGAGAGAAAAGGCACCACCTGAGGGAGGCACGCTCAACAAAACTACCTAGGGCAGGAGCCGGCTTGCCCCCAGGCACTAGGCGTGTCAGGCCTCAGCATTGTAAGGAGAGTTCACTGAAGTCCCTGAATGAAGTTTTCTCCGCTGTCCTACGTCTACGTTCCTAAAATTTACTCTGCGGTTTCTGATGATCCTGGCTTATGAACGGCCACCATTCACCGTTCTCCTTACACTCGTGCGTCTCCATCGACCTTAAAAGAAAGGGAGGACACGCAACTGCTGGCAGGTAAATTCAGCAAAGTTTGTCTCAACACAAAAGAGACAGCTCTGTGGTGACCCGTCTTCCACGGTAAAACATTTCCTGGCGAATAAGGAATCTTCCCATCGCAATGACAATATGAGAGAATGGCCACCGATGGATTTGCCGCTGTGCCTACAAACATCATCTTGAGGCCATACAGTAGTGAAGCACGGGAACCCAGGCGCTTCACCCTTTACCCTAGACCAGTGAAACACTGTCTCTAAAAATGCCCACATGCCTGTATCTATGCCCGTTTAAAGTTAACGCTAAACCGAAATCTTCTGTCCCACTCTTTTGCAGCATTTTAAAGAAGTACACTGGGAAAGATTTTTCTGCAAGGAAGAAACTGCAGGCGGCGTGGCTGAAATGAGAATATCATGCTGCACGAGCTCGTTGCCCTCAGATGCGGAAGTGTCATCAGTGGGCATCATAGAGAAACGGGACTTTAATAAGAGATAATCAACCTCTGTGAATTGCCTTTGTTCTAGACGCCTGAAATAAAGAGTTGTCCTGAGTCACATAAACCTCCACCGAGTGGTCTTAATGTGGCACGGGAACATGCCGGTATAAGAGAATTCTGAAGAAGGCTGAACGTCCACAATTGAATGGTCATTGCCAGAAATGAAGTGGCAGCCGGATCAGACTGGGAAACTTCAGCTTCCATTAGACAATGAAGATGTGAGAATCTGGTACGTCCACAATTCACGGTTTCCTTAGATCCATGAAATTCCGTGTTGAATTTTAGTCAGAAAATGAAAACTCCGGAGCCTCTGTTCAGCAGGCCCGGGTGTAGCTCCCAGAGGCACACTGGTGCTCCTCTAGAATTTGGATAAAAATCGTTTTCACTGGAATAAAGAACATGGATCAAGCCAGGTGGTCTTGACAAACGAAATTGCTGCGTGTGCCCGGTATACTGACAAGCACCCACCTGTGCTGGTCCATGGCTTATTCAGCACAGGAACCTGCATCGATTGAGCCAAGACAAAGGAAAGCTCAGGGAGGCAGCACCCGTGTAGAAAAGCATTTGTACTTCAAAGATGAGGCCAATGAGGTGAAAGGACAAAGCCATGGCAAACAGTTTTCATCATCGGCAGAATTTCACGGAGCAATATTGCTGGGAGAGAAAAGGCACCACCTGAGGGAGGCACGCTCAACAAAACTACCTAGGGCAGGAGCCGGCTTGCCCCCAGGCACTAGGCGTGTCAGGCCTCAGCATTGTAAGGAGAGTTCACTGAAGTCCCTGAATGAAGTTTTCTCCGCTGTCCTACGTCTACGTTCCTAAAATTTACTCTGCGGTTTCTGATGATCCTCGCTTATGAACGGCCACCATTCACCGTTCTCCTTACACTCGTGCGTCTCCATCGACCTTAAAAGAAAGGGAGGACACGCAACTGCTGGCAGGTAAATTCAGCAAAGTTTGTCTCAACACAAAAGAGACAGCTCTGTGGTGACCCGTCTTCCACGGTAAAACATTTCCTGGCGAATAAGGAATCTTCCCATCGCAATGACAATATGAGAGAATGGCCACCGATGGATTTGCCGCTGTGCCTACAAACATCATCTTGAGGCCATACAGTAGTGAAGCACGGGAACCCAGGCGCTTCACCCTTTACCCTAGACCAGTGAAACACTGTCTCTAAAAATGCCCACATGCCTGTATCTATGCCCGTTTAAAGTTAACGCTAAACCGAAATCTTCTGTCCCACTCTTTTGCAGCATTTTAAAGAAGTACACTGGGAAAGATTTTTCTGCAAGGAAGAAACTGCAGGCGGCGTGGCTGAAATGAGAATATCATGCTGCACGAGCTCGTTGCCCTCAGATGCGGAAGTGTCATCAGTGGGCATCATAGAGAAACGGGACTTTAATAAGTGATCATCAACCTCTGTGAATTCCCTTTGTTCTAGCGCCTGAAATAAAGAGTTGTCCTGAGTCACATAAACCTCCACCGAGTGGTCTTAATGTGGCGCGGGAACATGCCGGTATAAGAGAATTCCGAAGAAGGCTGAACGTCCACAATTGAATGGTCATTGCCAGAAATGAAGTGGCAGCCGGATCAGACTGGGAAACTTCAGCTTCCATTAGACAATGAAGATGTGAGAATCTGGTACGTCCACAATTCACGGTTTCCTTAGATCCATGAAATTCCGTGTTGAATTTTAGTCAGAAAATGAAAACTCCGGAGCCTCTGTTCAGCAGGCCCGGGTGTAGCTCCCAGAGGCACACTGGTGCTCCTCTAGAATTTGGATAAAAATCGTTTTCACTGGAATAAAGAACATGGATCAAGCCAGGTGGGTCTTGACAAACGAAATTGCTGCGTGTGCCCGGTATACTGACAAGCACCCACCTGTGCTGGTCCATGGCTTATTCAGCACAGGAACCTGCATCGATTGAGCCAAGACAAAGGAAAGCTCAGGGAGGCAGCACCCGTGTAGAAAAGCATTTGTACTTCAAACATGAGGCCAATGAGGTGAAAGGACAAAGCCATGGCAAACAGTTTTCATCATCGGCAGAATTTCACGGAGCAATATTGCTGGGAGAGAAAAGGCACCACCTGAGGGAGGCACGCTCAACAAAACTACCTAGGGCAGGAGCCGGCTTGCCCCCAGGCACTAGGCGTGTCAGGCCTCAGCATTGTAAGGAGAGTTCACTGAAGTCCCTGAATGAAGTTTTCTCCGCTGTCCTACGTCTACGTTCCTAAAATTTACTCTGCGGTTTCTGATGATCCTGGCTTATGAACGGCCACCATTCACCGTTCTCCTTACACTCGTGCGTCTCCATCGACCTTAAAAGAAAGGGAGGACACGCAACTGCTGGCAGGTAAATTCAGCAAAGTTTGTCTCAACACAAAAGAGACAGCTCTGTGGTGACCCGTCTTCCACGGTAAAACATTTCCTGGCGAATAAGGAATCTTCCCATCGCAATGACAATATGAGAGAATGGCCACCGATGGATTTGCCGCTGTGCCTACAAACATCATCTTGAGGCCATACAGTAGTGAAGCACGGGAACCCAGGCGCTTCACCCTTTACCCTAGACCAGTGAAACACTGTCTCTAAAAATGCCCACATGCCTGTATCTATGCCCGTTTAAAGTTAACGCTAAACCGAAATCTTCTGTCCCACTCTTTTGCAGCATTTTAAAGAAGTACACTGGGAAAGATTTTTCTGCAAGGAAGAAACTGCAGGCGGCGTGGCTGAAATGAGAATATCATGCTGCACGAGCTCGTTGCCCTCAGATGCGGAAGTGTCATCAGTGGGCATCATAGAGAAACGGGACTTTAATAAGAGATAATCAACCTCTGTGAATTGCCTTTGTTCTAGACGCCTGAAATAAAGAGTTGTCCTGAGTCACATAAACCTCCACCGAGTGGTCTTAATGTGGCACGGGAACATGCCGGTATAAGAGAATTCTGAAGAAGGCTGAACGTCCACAATTGAATGGTCATTGCCAGAAATGAAGTGGCAGCCGGATCAGACTGGGAAACTTCAGCTTCCATTAGACAATGAAGATGTGAGAATCTGGTACGTCCACATTTCACGGTTTCCTTAGATCCATGAAATTCCGTGTTGAATTTTAGTCAGAAAATGAAAACTCCGGAGCCTCTGTTCAGCAGGCCCGGGTGTAGCTCCCAGAGGCACACTGGTGCTCCTCTAGAATTTGGATAAAAATCGTTTTCACTGGAATAAAGAACATGGATCAAGCCAGGTGGTCTTGACAAACGAAATTGCTGCGTGTGCCCGGTATACTGACAAGCACCCACCTGTGCTGGTCCATGGCTTATTCAGCACAGGAACCTGCATCGATTGAGCCAAGACAAAGGAAAGCTCAGGGAGGCAGCACCCGTGTAGAAAAGCATTTGTACTTCAAAGATGAGGCCAATGAGGTGAAAGGACAAAGCCATGGCAAACAGTTTTCATCATCGGCAGAATTTCACGGAGCAATATTGCTGGGAGAGAAAAGGCACCACCTGAGGGAGGCACGCTCAACAAAACTACCTAGGGCAGGAGCCGGCTTGCCCCCAGGCACTAGGCGTGTCAGGCCTCAGCATTGTAAGGAGAGTTCACTGAAGTCCCTGAATGAAGTTTTCTCCGCTGTCCTACGTCTACGTTCCTAAAATTTACTCTGCGGTTTCTGATGATCCTCGCTTATGAACGGCCACCATTCACCGTTCTCCTTACACTCGTGCGTCTCCATCGACCTTAAAAGAAAGGGAGGACACGCAACTGCTGGCAGGTAAATTCAGCAAAGTTTGTCTCAACACAAAAGAGACAGCTCTGTGGTGACCCGTCTTCCACGGTAAAACATTTCCTGGCGAATAAGGAATCTTCCCATCGCAATGACAATATGAGAGAATGGCCACCGATGGATTTGCCGCTGTGCCTACAAACATCATCTTGAGGCCATACAGTAGTGAAGCACGGGAACCCAGGCGCTTCACCCTTTACCCTAGACCAGTGAAACACTGTCTCTAAAAATGCCCACATGCCTGTATCTATGCCCGTTTAAAGTTAACGCTAAACCGAAATCTTCTGTCCCACTCTTTTGCAGCATTTTAAAGAAGTACACTGGGAAAGATTTTTCTGCAAGGAAGAAACTGCAGGCGGCGTGGCTGAAATGAGAATATCATGCTGCACGAGCTCGTTGCCCTCAGATGCGGAAGTGTCATCAGTGGGCATCATAGAGAAACGGGACTTTAATAAGTGATCATCAACCTCTGTGAATTCCCTTTGTTCTAGCGCCTGAAATAAAGAGTTGTCCTGAGTCACATAAACCTCCACCGAGTGGTCTTAATGTGGCGCGGGAACATGCCGGTATAAGAGAATTCCGAAGAAGGCTGAACGTCCACAATTGAATGGTCATTGCCAGAAATGAAGTGGCAGCCGGATCAGATTGGGAAACTTCAGCTTCCATTAGACAATGAAGATGTGAGAATCTGGTACGTCCACAATTCACGGTTTCCTTAGATCCATGAAATTCCGTGTTGAATTTTAGTCAGAAAATGAAAACTCCGGAGCCTCTGTTCAGCAGGCCCGGGTGTAGCTCCCAGAGGCACACTGGTGCTCCTCTAGAATTTGGATAAAAATCGTTTTCACTGGAATAAAGAACATGGATCAAGCCAGGTGGGTCTTGACAAACGAAATTGCTGCGTGTGCCCGGTATACTGACAAGCACCCACCTGTGCTGGTCCATGGCTTATTCAGCACAGGAACCTGCATCGATTGAGCCAAGACAAAGGAAAGCTCAGGGAGGCAGCACCAGTGTAGAAAAGCATTTGTACTTCAAAGATGAGGCCAATGAGGTGAAAGGACAAAGCCATGGCAAACAGTTTTCATCATCGGCAGAATTTCACGGAGCAATATTGCTGGGAGAGAAAAGGCACCACCTGAGGGAGGCACGCTCAACAAAACTACCTAGGGCAGGAGCCGGCTTGCCCCCAGGCACTAGGCGTGTCAGGCCTCAGCATTGTAAGGAGAGTTCACTGAAGTCCCTGAATGAAGTTTTCTCCGCTGTCCTACGTCTACGTTCCTAAAATTTACTCTGCAGTTTCTGATGATCCTGGCTTATGAACGGCCACCATTCACCGTTCTCCTTACACTCGTGCGTCTCCATCGACCTTAAAAGAAAGGGAGGACACGCAACTGCTGGCAGGTAAATTCAGCAAAGTTTGTCTCAACACAAAAGAGACAGCTCTGTGGTGACCCGTCTTCCACGGTAAAACATTTCCTGGCGAATAAGGAATCTTCCCATCGCAATGACAATATGAGAGAATGGCCACCGATGGATTTGCCGCTGTGCCTACAAACATCATCTTGAGGCCATACAGTAGTGAAGCACGGGAACCCAGGCGCTTCACCCTTTACCCTAGACCAGTGAAACACTGTCTCTAAAAATGCCCACATGCCTGTATCTATGCCCGTTTAAAGTTAACGCTAAACCGAAATCTTCTGTCCCACTCTTTTGCAGCATTTTAAAGAAGTACACTGGGAAAGATTTTTCTGCAAGGAAGAAACTGCAGGCGGCGTGGCTGAAATGAGAATATCATGCTGCACGAGCTCGTTGCCCTCAGATGCGGAAGTGTCATCAGTGGGCATCATAGAGGAACGGGACTTTAATAAGTGATCATCAACCTCTGTGAATTCCCTTTGTTCTAGCGCCTGAAATAAAGAGTTGTCCTGAGTCACATAAACCTCCACCGAGTGGTCTTAATGTGGCGCGGGAACATGCCGGTATAAGAGAATTCCGAAGAAGGCTGAACGTCCACAATTGAATGGTCATTGCCAGAAATGAAGTGGCAGCCGGATCAGACTGGGAAACTCAGCTTCCATTAGACAATGAAGATGTGAGAATCTGGTACGTCCACAATTCACGGTTTCCTTAGATCCATGAAATTCCGTGTTGAATTTTAGTCAGAAAATGAAAACTCCGGAGCCTCTGTTCAGCAGGCCCGGGTGTAGCTCCCAGAGGCACACTGGTGCTCCTCTAGAATTTGGATAAAAATCGTTTTCACTGGAATAAAGAACATGGATCAAGCCAGGTGGGTCTTGACAAACGAAATTGCTGCGTGTGCCCGGTATACTGACAAGCACCCACCTGTGCTGGTCCATGGCTTATTCAGCACAGGAACCTGCATCGATTGAGCCAAGACAAAGGAAAGCTCAGGGAGGCAGCACCCGTGTAGAAAAGCATTTGTACTTCAAAGATGAGGCCAATGAGGTGAAAGGACAAAGCCATGGCAAACAGTTTTCATCATCGGCAGAATTTCACGGAGCAATATTGCTGGGAGAGAAAAGGCACCACCTGAGGGAGGCACGCTCAACAAAACTACCTAGGGCAGGAGCCGGCTTGCCCCCAGGCACTAGGCGTGTCAGGCCTCAGCATTGTAAGGAGAGTTCACTGAAGTCCCTGAATGAAGTTTTCTCCGCTGTCCTACGTCTACGTTCCTAAAATTTACTCTGCGGTTTCTGATGATCCTGGCTTATGAACGGCCACCATTCACCGTTCTCCTTACACTCGTGCGTCTCCATCGACCTTAAAAGAAAGGGAGGACACGCAACTGCTGGCAGGTAAATTCAGCAAAGTTTGTCTCAACACAAAAGAGACAGCTCTGTGGTGACCCGTCTTCCACGGTAAAACATTTCCTGGCGAATAACGACTCTTCCCATCCTAATGACAATATGAGAGAATGGCCACCGATGGATTTGCCGCTGTGCCTACAAACATCATCTTGAGGCCATACAGTAGTGAAGCACGGGAACCCAGGCGCTTCACCCTTTACCCTAGACCAGTGAAACACTGTCTCTAAAATTGCCCACATGCCTGTATCTATGCCCGTTTAAAGTTAACGCTAAACCGAAATCTTCTGTCCCACTCTTTTGCAGCATTTTAAAGAAGTACACTGGGAAAGATTTTTCTGCAAGGAAGAAACTGCAGGCGGCGTGGCTGAAATGAGAATATCATGCTGCACGAGCTCGTTGCCCTCAGATGCGGAAGTGTCATCAGTGGGCATCATAGAGAAACGGGACTTTAATAAGTGATCATCAACCTCTGTGAATTCCCTTTGTTCTAGCGCCTGAAATAAAGAGTTGTCCTGAGTCACATAAACCTCCACCGAGTGGTCTTAATGTGGCGCGGGAACATGCCGGTATAAGAGAATTCCGAAGAAGGCTGAACGTCCACAATTGAATGGTCATTGCCAGAAATGAAGTGGCAGCCGGATCAGACTGGGAAACTTCAGCTTCCATTAGACAATGAAGATGTGAGAATCTGGTACGTCCACAATTCACGGTTTCCTTAGATCCATGAAATTCCGTGTTGAATTTTAGTCAGAAAATGAAAACTCCGGAGCCTCTGTTCAGCAGGCCCGGGTGTAGCTCCCAGAGGCACACTGGTGCTCCTCTAGAATTTGGATAAAAATCGTTTTCACTGGAATAAAGAACATGGATCAAGCCAGGTGGGTCTTGACAAACGAAATTGCTGCGTGTGCCCGGTATACTGACAAGCACCCACCTGTGCTGGTCCATGGCTTATTCAGCACAGGAACCTGCATCGATTGAGCCAAGACAAAGGAAAGCTCAGGGAGGCAGCACCCGTGTAGAAAAGCATTTGTACTTCAAACATGAGGCCAATGAGGTGAAAGGACAAAGCCATGGCAAACAGTTTTCATCATCGGCAGAATTTCACGGAGCAATATTGCTGGGAGAGAAAAGGCACCACCTGAGGGAGGCACGCTCAACAAAACTACCTAGGGCAGGAGCCGGCTTGCCCCCAGGCACTAGGCGTGTCAGGCCTCAGCATTGTAAGGAGAGTTCACTGAAGTCCCTGAATGAAGTTTTCTCCGCTGTCCTACGTCTACGTTCCTAAAATTTACTCTGCGGTTTCTGATGATCCTGGCTTATGAACGGCCACCATTCACCGTTCTCCTTACACTCGTGCGTCTCCATCGACCTTAAAAGAAAGGGAGGACACGCAACTGCTGGCAGGTAAATTCAGCAAAGTTTGTCTCAACACAAAAGAGACAGCTCTGTGGTGACCCGTCTTCCACGGTAAAACATTTCCTGGCGAATAAGGAATCTTCCCATCGCAATGACAATATGAGAGAATGGCCACCGATGGATTTGCCGCTGTGCCTACAAACATCATCTTGAGGCCATACAGTAGTGAAGCACGGGAACCCAGGCGCTTCACCCTTTACCCTAGACCAGTGAAACACTGTCTCTAAAAATGCCCACATGCCTGTATCTATGCCCGTTTAAAGTTAACGCTAAACCGAAATCTTCTGTCCCACTCTTTTGCAGCATTTTAAAGAAGTACACTGGGAAAGATTTTTCTGCAAGGAAGAAACTGCAGGCGGCGTGGCTGAAATGAGAATATCATGCTGCACGAGCTCGTTGCCCTCAGATGCGGAAGTGTCATCAGTGGGCATCATAGAGAAACGGGACTTTAATAAGTGATCATCAACCTCTGTGAATTCCCTTTGTTCTAGCGCCTGAAATAAAGAGTTGTCCTGAGTCACATAAACCTCCACCGAGTGGTCTTAATGTGGCGCGGGAACATGCCGGTATAAGAGAATTCCGAAGAAGGCTGAACGTCCACAATTGAATGGTCATTGCCAGAAATGAAGTGGCAGCCGGATCAGATTGGGAAACTTCAGCTTCCATTAGACAATGAAGATGTGAGAATCTGGTACGTCCACAATTCACGGTTTCCTTAGATCCATGAAATTCCGTGTTGAATTTTAGTCAGAAAATGAAAACTCCGGAGCCTCTGTTCAGCAGGCCCGGGTGTAGCTCCCAGAGGCACACTGGTGCTCCTCTAGAATTTGGATAAAAATCGTTTTCACTGGAATAAAGAACATGGATCAAGCCAGGTGGGTCTTGACAAACGAAATTGCTGCGTGTGCCCGGTATACTGACAAGCACCCACCTGTGCTGGTCCATGGCTTATTCAGCACAGGAACCTGCATCGATTGAGCCAAGACAAAGGAAAGCTCAGGGAGGCAGCACCAGTGTAGAAAAGCATTTGTACTTCAAAGATGAGGCCAATGAGGTGAAAGGACAAAGCCATGGCAAACAGTTTTCATCATCGGCAGAATTTCACGGAGCAATATTGCTGGGAGAGAAAAGGCACCACCTGAGGGAGGCACGCTCAACAAAACTACCTAGGGCAGGAGCCGGCTTGCCCCCAGGCACTAGGCGTGTCAGGCCTCAGCATTGTAAGGAGAGTTCACTGAAGTCCCTGAATGAAGTTTTCTCCGCTGTCCTACGTCTACGTTCCTAAAATTTACTCTGCAGTTTCTGATGATCCTGGCTTATGAACGGCCACCATTCACCGTTCTCCTTACACTCGTGCGTCTCCATCGACCTTAAAAGAAAGGGAGGACACGCAACTGCTGGCAGGTAAATTCAGCAAAGTTTGTCTCAACACAAAAGAGACAGCTCTGTGGTGACCCGTCTTCCACGGTAAAACATTTCCTGGCGAATAAGGAATCTTCCCATCGCAATGACAATATGAGAGAATGGCCACCGATGGATTTGCCGCTGTGCCTACAAACATCATCTTGAGGCCATACAGTAGTGAAGCACGGGAACCCAGGCGCTTCACCCTTTACCCTAGACCAGTGAAACACTGTCTCTAAAAATGCCCACATGCCTGTATCTATGCCCGTTTAAAGTTAACGCTAAACCGAAATCTTCTGTCCCACTCTTTTGCAGCATTTTAAAGAAGTACACTGGGAAAGATTTTTCTGCAAGGAAGAAACTGCAGGCGGCGTGGCTGAAATGAGAATATCATGCTGCACGAGCTCGTTGCCCTCAGATGCGGAAGTGTCATCAGTGGGCATCATAGAGGAACGGGACTTTAATAAGTGATCATCAACCTCTGTGAATTCCCTTTGTTCTAGCGCCTGAAATAAAGAGTTGTCCTGAGTCACATAAACCTCCACCGAGTGGTCTTAATGTGGCGCGGGAACATGCCGGTATAAGAGAATTCCGAAGAAGGCTGAACGTCCACAATTGAATGGTCATTGCCAGAAATGAAGTGGCAGCCGGATCAGACTGGGAAACTCAGCTTCCATTAGACAATGAAGATGTGAGAATCTGGTACGTCCACAATTCACGGTTTCCTTAGATCCATGAAATTCCGTGTTGAATTTTAGTCAGAAAATGAAAACTCCGGAGCCTCTGTTCAGCAGGCCCGGGTGTAGCTCCCAGAGGCACACTGGTGCTCCTCTAGAATTTGGATAAAAATCGTTTTCACTGGAATAAAGAACATGGATCAAGCCAGGTGGGTCTTGACAAACGAAATTGCTGCGTGTGCCCGGTATACTGACAAGCACCCACCTGTGCTGGTCCATGGCTTATTCAGCACAGGAACCTGCATCGATTGAGCCAAGACAAAGGAAAGCTCAGGGAGGCAGCACCCGTGTAGAAAAGCATTTGTACTTCAAAGATGAGGCCAATGAGGTGAAAGGACAAAGCCATGGCAAACAGTTTTCATCATCGGCAGAATTTCACGGAGCAATATTGCTGGGAGAGAAAAGGCACCACCTGAGGGAGGCACGCTCAACAAAACTACCTAGGGCAGGAGCCGGCTTGCCCCCAGGCACTAGGCGTGTCAGGCCTCAGCATTGTAAGGAGAGTTCACTGAAGTCCCTGAATGAAGTTTTCTCCGCTGTCCTACGTCTACGTTCCTAAAATTTACTCTGCGGTTTCTGATGATCCTGGCTTATGAACGGCCACCATTCACCGTTCTCCTTACACTCGTGCGTCTCCATCGACCTTAAAAGAAAGGGAGGACACGCAACTGCTGGCAGGTAAATTCAGCAAAGTTTGTCTCAACACAAAAGAGACAGCTCTGTGGTGACCCGTCTTCCACGGTAAAACATTTCCTGGCGAATAACGACTCTTCCCATCCTAATGACAATATGAGAGAATGGCCACCGATGGATTTGCCGCTGTGCCTACAAACATCATCTTGAGGCCATACAGTAGTGAAGCACGGGAACCCAGGCGCTTCACCCTTTACCCTAGACCAGTGAAACACTGTCTCTAAAATTGCCCACATGCCTGTATCTATGCCCGTTTAAAGTTAACGCTAAACCGAAATCTTCTGTCCCACTCTTTTGCAGCATTTTAAAGAAGTACACTGGGAAAGATTTTTCTGCAAGGAAGAAACTGCAGGCGGCGTGGCTGAAATGAGAATATCATGCTGCACGAGCTCGTTGCCCTCAGATGCGGAAGTGTCATCAGTGGGCATCATAGAGAAACGGGACTTTAATAAGTGATCATCAACCTCTGTGAATTCCCTTTGTTCTAGCGCCTGAAATAAAGAGTTGTCCTGAGTCACATAAACCTCCACCGAGTGGTCTTAATGTGGCGCGGGAACATGCCGGTATAAGAGAATTCCGAAGAAGGCTGAACGTCCACAATTGAATGGTCATTGCCAGAAATGAAGTGGCAGCCGGATCAGACTGGGAAACTTCAGCTTCCATTAGACAATGAAGATGTGAGAATCTGGTACGTCCACAATTCACGGTTTCCTTAGATCCATGAAATTCCGTGTTGAATTTTAGTCAGAAAATGAAAACTCCGGAGCCTCTGTTCAGCAGGCCCGGGTGTAGCTCCCAGAGGCACACTGGTGCTCCTCTAGAATTTGGATAAAAATCGTTTTCACTGGAATAAAGAACATGGATCAAGCCAGGTGGTCTTGACAAACGAAATTGCTGCGTGTGCCCGGTATACTGACAAGCACCCACCTGTGCTGGTCCATGGCTTATTCAGCACAGGAACCTGCATCGATTGAGCCAAGACAAAGGAAAGCTCAGGGAGGCAGCACCCGTGTAGAAAAGCATTTGTACTTCAAAGATGAGGCCAATGAGGTGAAAGGACAAAGCCATGGCAAACAGTTTTCATCATCGGCAGAATTTCACGGAGCAATATTGCTGGGAGAGAAAAGGCACCACCTGAGGGAGGCACGCTCAACAAAACTACCTAGGGCAGGAGCCGGCTTGCCCCCAGGCACTAGGCGTGTCAGGCCTCAGCATTGTAAGGAGAGTTCACTGAAGTCCCTGAATGAAGTTTTCTCCGCTGTCCTACGTCTACGTTCCTAAAATTTACTCTGCGGTTTCTGATGATCCTCGCTTATGAACGGCCACCATTCACCGTTCTCCTTACACTCGTGCGTCTCCATCGACCTTAAAAGAAAGGGAGGACACGCAACTGCTGGCAGGTAAATTCAGCAAAGTTTGTCTCAACACAAAAGAGACAGCTCTGTGGTGACCCGTCTTCCACGGTAAAACATTTCCTGGCGAATAAGGAATCTTCCCATCGCAATGACAATATGAGAGAATGGCCACCGATGGATTTGCCGCTGTGCCTACAAACATCATCTTGAGGCCATACAGTAGTGAAGCACGGGAACCCAGGCGCTTCACCCTTTACCCTAGACCAGTGAAACACTGTCTCTAAAAATGCCCACATGCCTGTATCTATGCCCGTTTAAAGTTAACGCTAAACCGAAATCTTCTGTCCCACTCTTTTGCAGCATTTTAAAGAAGTACACTGGGAAAGATTTTTCTGCAAGGAAGAAACTGCAGGCGGCGTGGCTGAAATGAGAATATCATGCTGCACGAGCTCGTTGCCCTCAGATGCGGAAGTGTCATCAGTGGGCATCATAGAGAAACGGGACTTTAATAAGTGATCATCAACCTCTGTGAATTCCCTTTGTTCTAGCGCCTGAAATAAAGAGTTGTCCTGAGTCACATAAACCTCCACCGAGTGGTCTTAATGTGGCGCGGGAACATGCCGGTATAAGAGAATTCCGAAGAAGGCTGAACGTCCACAATTGAATGGTCATTGCCAGAAATGAAGTGGCAGCCGGATCAGACTGGGAAACTTCAGCTTCCATTAGACAATGAAGATGTGAGAATCTGGTACGTCCACAATTCACGGTTTCCTTAGATCCATGAAATTCCTAGTTGAATTTTAGTCAGAAAATGAAAACTCCGGAGCCTCTGTTCAGCAGGCCCGGGTGTAGCTCCCAGAGGCACACTGGTGCTCCTCTAGAATTTGGATAAAAATCGTTTTCACTGGAATAAAGAACATGGATCAAGCCAGGTGGGTCTTGACAAACGAAATTGCTGCGTGTGCCCGGTATACTGACAAGCACCCACCTGTGCTGGTCCATGGCTTATTCAGCACAGGAACCTGCATCGATTGAGCCAAGACAAAGGAAAGCTCAGGGAGGCAGCACCCGTGTAGAAAAGCATTTGTACTTCAAAGATGAGGCCAATGAGGTGAAAGGACAAAGCCATGGCAAACAGTTTTCATCATCGGCAGAATTTCACGGAGCAATATTGCTGGGAGAGAAAAGGCACCACCTGAGGGAGGCACGCTCAACAAAACTACCTAGGGCAGGAGCCGGCTTGCCCCCAGGCACTAGGCGTGTCAGGCCTCAGCATTGTAAGGAGAGTTCACTGAAGTCCCTGAATGAAGTTTTCTCCGCTGTCCTACGTCTACGTTCCTAAAATTTACTCTGCGGTTTCTGATGATCCTGGCTTATGAACGGCCACCATTCACCGTTCTCCTTACACTCGTGCGTCTCCATCGACCTTAAAAGAAAGGGAGGACACGCAACTGCTGGCAGGTAAATTCAGCAAAGTTTGTCTCAACACAAAAGAGACAGCTCTGTGGTGACCCGTCTTCCACGGTAAAACATTTCCTGGCGAATAAGGAATCTTCCCATCGCAATGACAATATGAGAGAATGGCCACCGATGGATTTGCCGCTGTGCCTACAAACATCATCTTGAGGCCATACAGTAGTGAAGCACGGGAACCCAGGCGCTTCACCCTTTACCCTAGACCAGTGAAACACTGTCTCTAAAAATGCCCACATGCCTGTATCTATGCCCGTTTAAAGTTAACGCTAAACCGAAATCTTCTGTCCCACTCTTTTGCAGCATTTTAAAGAAGTACACTGGGAAAGATTTTTCTGCAAGGAAGAAACTGCAGGCGGCGTGGCTGAAATGAGAATATCATGCTGCACGAGCTCGTTGCCCTCAGATGCGGAAGTGTCATCAGTGGGCATCATAGAGAAACGGGACTTTAATAAGTGATCATCAACCTCTGTGAATTCCCTTTGTTCTAGCGCCTGAAATAAAGAGTTGTCCTGAGTCACATAAACCTCCACCGAGTGGTCTTAATGTGGCGCGGGAACATGCCGGTATAAGAGAATTCCGAAGAAGGCTGAACGTCCACAATTGAATGGTCATTGCCAGAAATGAAGTGGCAGCCGGATCAGATTGGGAAACTTCAGCTTCCATTAGACAATGAAGATGTGAGAATCTGGTACGTCCACAATTCACGGTTTCCTTAGATCCATGAAATTCCGTGTTGAATTTTAGTCAGAAAATGAAAACTCCGGAGCCTCTGTTCAGCAGGCCCGGGTGTAGCTCCCAGAGGCACACTGGTGCTCCTCTAGAATTTGGATAAAAATCGTTTTCACTGGAATAAAGAACATGGATCAAGCCAGGTGGGTCTTGACAAACGAAATTGCTGCGTGTGCCCGGTATACTGACAAGCACCCACCTGTGCTGGTCCATGGCTTATTCAGCACAGGAACCTGCATCGATTGAGCCAAGACAAAGGAAAGCTCAGGGAGGCAGCACCAGTGTAGAAAAGCATTTGTACTTCAAAGATGAGGCCAATGAGGTGAAAGGACAAAGCCATGGCAAACAGTTTTCATCATCGGCAGAATTTCACGGAGCAATATTGCTGGGAGAGAAAAGGCACCACCTGAGGGAGGCACGCTCAACAAAACTACCTAGGGCAGGAGCCGGCTTGCCCCCAGGCACTAGGCGTGTCAGGCCTCAGCATTGTAAGGAGAGTTCACTGAAGTCCCTGAATGAAGTTTTCTCCGCTGTCCTACGTCTACGTTCCTAAAATTTACTCTGCAGTTTCTGATGATCCTGGCTTATGAACGGCCACCATTCACCGTTCTCCTTACACTCGTGCGTCTCCATCGACCTTAAAAGAAAGGGAGGACACGCAACTGCTGGCAGGTAAATTCAGCAAAGTTTGTCTCAACACAAAAGAGACAGCTCTGTGGTGACCCGTCTTCCACGGTAAAACATTTCCTGGCGAATAAGGAATCTTCCCATCGCAATGACAATATGAGAGAATGGCCACCGATGGATTTGCCGCTGTGCCTACAAACATCATCTTGAGGCCATACAGTAGTGAAGCACGGGAACCCAGGCGCTTCACCCTTTACCCTAGACCAGTGAAACACTGTCTCTAAAAATGCCCACATGCCTGTATCTATGCCCGTTTAAAGTTAACGCTAAACCGAAATCTTCTGTCCCACTCTTTTGCAGCATTTTAAAGAAGTACACTGGGAAAGATTTTTCTGCAAGGAAGAAACTGCAGGCGGCGTGGCTGAAATGAGAATATCATGCTGCACGAGCTCGTTGCCCTCAGATGCGGAAGTGTCATCAGTGGGCATCATAGAGGAACGGGACTTTAATAAGTGATCATCAACCTCTGTGAATTCCCTTTGTTCTAGCGCCTGAAATAAAGAGTTGTCCTGAGTCACATAAACCTCCACCGAGTGGTCTTAATGTGGCGCGGGAACATGCCGGTATAAGAGAATTCCGAAGAAGGCTGAACGTCCACAATTGAATGGTCATTGCCAGAAATGAAGTGGCAGCCGGATCAGACTGGGAAACTCAGCTTCCATTAGACAATGAAGATGTGAGAATCTGGTACGTCCACAATTCACGGTTTCCTTAGATCCATGAAATTCCGTGTTGAATTTTAGTCAGAAAATGAAAACTCCGGAGCCTCTGTTCAGCAGGCCCGGGTGTAGCTCCCAGAGGCACACTGGTGCTCCTCTAGAATTTGGATAAAAATCGTTTTCACTGGAATAAAGAACATGGATCAAGCCAGGTGGGTCTTGACAAACGAAATTGCTGCGTGTGCCCGGTATACTGACAAGCACCCACCTGTGCTGGTCCATGGCTTATTCAGCACAGGAACCTGCATCGATTGAGCCAAGACAAAGGAAAGCTCAGGGAGGCAGCACCCGTGTAGAAAAGCATTTGTACTTCAAAGATGAGGCCAATGAGGTGAAAGGACAAAGCCATGGCAAACAGTTTTCATCATCGGCAGAATTTCACGGAGCAATATTGCTGGGAGAGAAAAGGCACCACCTGAGGGAGGCACGCTCAACAAAACTACCTAGGGCAGGAGCCGGCTTGCCCCCAGGCACTAGGCGTGTCAGGCCTCAGCATTGTAAGGAGAGTTCACTGAAGTCCCTGAATGAAGTTTTCTCCGCTGTCCTACGTCTACGTTCCTAAAATTTACTCTGCGGTTTCTGATGATCCTGGCTTATGAACGGCCACCATTCACCGTTCTCCTTACACTCGTGCGTCTCCATCGACCTTAAAAGAAAGGGAGGACACGCAACTGCTGGCAGGTAAATTCAGCAAAGTTTGTCTCAACACAAAAGAGACAGCTCTGTGGTGACCCGTCTTCCACGGTAAAACATTTCCTGGCGAATAACGACTCTTCCCATCCTAATGACAATATGAGAGAATGGCCACCGATGGATTTGCCGCTGTGCCTACAAACATCATCTTGAGGCCATACAGTAGTGAAGCACGGGAACCCAGGCGCTTCACCCTTTACCCTAGACCAGTGAAACACTGTCTCTAAAATTGCCCACATGCCTGTATCTATGCCCGTTTAAAGTTAACGCTAAACCGAAATCTTCTGTCCCACTCTTTTGCAGCATTTTAAAGAAGTACACTGGGAAAGATTTTTCTGCAAGGAAGAAACTGCAGGCGGCGTGGCTGAAATGAGAATATCATGCTGCACGAGCTCGTTGCCCTCAGATGCGGAAGTGTCATCAGTGGGCATCATAGAGAAACGGGACTTTAATAAGTGATCATCAACCTCTGTGAATTCCCTTTGTTCTAGCGCCTGAAATAAAGAGTTGTCCTGAGTCACATAAACCTCCACCGAGTGGTCTTAATGTGGCGCGGGAACATGCCGGTATAAGAGAATTCCGAAGAAGGCTGAACGTCCACAATTGAATGGTCATTGCCAGAAATGAAGTGGCAGCCGGATCAGACTGGGAAACTTCAGCTTCCATTAGACAATGAAGATGTGAGAATCTGGTACGTCCACAATTCACGGTTTCCTTAGATCCATGAAATTCCGTGTTGAATTTTAGTCAGAAAATGAAAACTCCGGAGCCTCTGTTCAGCAGGCCCGGGTGTAGCTCCCAGAGGCACACTGGTGCTCCTCTAGAATTTGGATAAAAATCGTTTTCACTGGAATAAAGAACATGGATCAAGCCAGGTGGGTCTTGACAAACGAAATTGCTGCGTGTGCCCGGTATACTGACAAGCACCCACCTGTGCTGGTCCATGGCTTATTCAGCACAGGAACCTGCATCGATTGAGCCAAGACAAAGGAAAGCTCAGGGAGGCAGCACCCGTGTAGAAAAGCATTTGTACTTCAAAGATGAGGCCAATGAGGTGAAAGGACAAAGCCATGGCAAACAGTTTTCATCATCGGCAGAATTTCACGGAGCAATATTGCTGGGAGAGAAAAGGCACCACCTGAGGGAGGCACGCTCAACAAAACTACCTAGGGCAGGAGCCGGCTTGCCCCCAGGCACTAGGCGTGTCAGGCCTCAGCATTGTAAGGAGAGTTCACTGAAGTCCCTGAATGAAGTTTTCTCCGCTGTCCTACGTCTACGTTCCTAAAATTTACTCTGCGGTTTCTGATGATCCTGGCTTATGAACGGCCACCATTCACCGTTCTCCTTACACTCGTGCGTCTCCATCGACCTTAAAAGAAAGGGAGGACACGCAACTGCTGGCAGGTAAATTCAGCAAAGTTTGTCTCAACACAAAAGAGACAGCTCTGTGGTGACCCGTCTTCCACGGTAAAACATTTCCTGGCGAATAAGGAATCTTCCCATCGCAATGACAATATGAGAGAATGGCCACCGATGGATTTGCCGCTGTGCCTACAAACATCATCTTGAGGCCATACAGTAGTGAAGCACGGGAACCCAGGCGCTTCACCCTTTACCCTAGACCAGTGAAACACTGTCTCTAAAAATGCCCACATGCCTGTATCTATGCCCGTTTAAAGTTAACGCTAAACCGAAATCTTCTGTCCCACTCTTTTGCAGCATTTTAAAGAAGTTCACTGGGAAAGATTTTTCTGCAAGGAAGAAACTGCAGGCGGCGTGGCTGAAATGAGAATATCATGCTGCACGAGCTCGTTGCCCTCAGATGCGGAAGTGTCATCAGTGGGCATCATAGAGAAACGGGACTTTAATAAGAGATAATCAACCTCTGTGAATTGCCTTTGTTCTAGACGCCTGAAATAAAGAGTTGTCCTGAGTCACATAAACCTCCACCGAGTGGTCTTAATGTGGCACGGGAACATGCCGGTATAAGAGAATTCTGAAGAAGGCTGAACGTCCACAATTGAATGGTCATTGCCAGAAATGAAGTGGCAGCCGGATCAGACTGGGAAACTTCAGCTTCCATTAGACAATGAAGATGTGAGAATCTGGTACGTCCACAATTCACGGTTTCCTTAGATCCATGAAATTCCGTGTTGAATTTTAGTCAGAAAATGAAAACTCCGGAGCCTCTGTTCAGCAGGCCCGGGTGTAGCTCCCAGAGGCACACTGGTGCTCCTCTAGAATTTGGATAAAAATCGTTTTCACTGGAATAAAGAACATGGATCAAGCCAGGTGGTCTTGACAAACGAAATTGCTGCGTGTGCCCGGTATACTGACAAGCACCCACCTGTGCTGGTCCATGGCTTATTCAGCACAGGAACCTGCATCGATTGAGCCAAGACAAAGGAAAGCTCAGGGAGGCAGCACCCGTGTAGAAAAGCATTTGTACTTCAAAGATGAGGCCAATGAGGTGAAAGGACAAAGCCATGGCAAACAGTTTTCATCATCGGCAGAATTTCACGGAGCAATATTGCTGGGAGAGAAAAGGCACCACCTGAGGGAGGCACGCTCAACAAAACTACCTAGGGCAGGAGCCGGCTTGCCCCCAGGCACTAGGCGTGTCAGGCCTCAGCATTGTAAGGAGAGTTCACTGAAGTCCCTGAATGAAGTTTTCTCCGCTGTCCTACGTCTACGTTCCTAAAATTTACTCTGCGGTTTCTGATGATCCTCGCTTATGAACGGCCACCATTCACCGTTCTCCTTACACTCGTGCGTCTCCATCGACCTTAAAAGAAAGGGAGGACACGCAACTGCTGGCAGGTAAATTCAGCAAAGTTTGTCTCAACACAAAAGAGACAGCTCTGTGGTGACCCGTCTTCCACGGTAAAACATTTCCTGGCGAATAAGGAATCTTCCCATCGCAATGACAATATGAGAGAATGGCCACCGATGGATTTGCCGCTGTGCCTACAAACATCATCTTGAGGCCATACAGTAGTGAAGCACGGGAACCCAGGCGCTTCACCCTTTACCCTAGACCAGTGAAACACTGTCTCTAAAAATGCCCACATGCCTGTATCTATGCCCGTTTAAAGTTAACGCTAAACCGAAATCTTCTGTCCCACTCTTTTGCAGCATTTTAAAGAAGTACACTGGGAAAGATTTTTCTGCAAGGAAGAAACTGCAGGCGGCGTGGCTGAAATGAGAATATCATGCTGCACGAGCTCGTTGCCCTCAGATGCGGAAGTGTCATCAGTGGGCATCATAGAGAAACGGGACTTTAATAAGTGATCATCAACCTCTGTGAATTCCCTTTGTTCTAGCGCCTGAAATAAAGAGTTGTCCTGAGTCACATAAACCTCCACCGAGTGGTCTTAATGTGGCGCGGGAACATGCCGGTATAAGAGAATTCCGAAGAAGGCTGAACGTCCACAATTGAATGGTCATTGCCAGAAATGAAGTGGCAGCCGGATCAGACTGGGAAACTTCAGCTTCCATTAGACAATGAAGATGTGAGAATCTGGTACGTCCACAATTCACGGTTTCCTTAGATCCATGAAATTCCTAGTTGAATTTTAGTCAGAAAATGAAAACTCCGGAGCCTCTGTTCAGCAGGCCCGGGTGTAGCTCCCAGAGGCACACTGGTGCTCCTCTAGAATTTGGATAAAAATCGTTTTCACTGGAATAAAGAACATGGATCAAGCCAGGTGGGTCTTGACAAACGAAATTGCTGCGTGTGCCCGGTATACTGACAAGCACCCACCTGTGCTGGTCCATGGCTTATTCAGCACAGGAACCTGCATCGATTGAGCCAAGACAAAGGAAAGCTCAGGGAGGCAGCACCCGTGTAGAAAAGCATTTGTACTTCAAAGATGAGGCCAATGAGGTGAAAGGACAAAGCCATGGCAAACAGTTTTCATCATCGGCAGAATTTCACGGAGCAATATTGCTGGGAGAGAAAAGGCACCACCTGAGGGAGGCACGCTCAACAAAACTACCTAGGGCAGGAGCCGGCTTGCCCCCAGGCACTAGGCGTGTCAGGCCTCAGCATTGTAAGGAGAGTTCACTGAAGTCCCTGAATGAAGTTTTCTCCGCTGTCCTACGTCTACGTTCCTAAAATTTACTCTGCGGTTTCTGATGATCCTGGCTTATGAACGGCCACCATTCACCGTTCTCCTTACACTCGTGCGTCTCCATCGACCTTAAAAGAAAGGGAGGACACGCAACTGCTGGCAGGTAAATTCAGCAAAGTTTGTCTCAACACAAAAGAGACAGCTCTGTGGTGACCCGTCTTCCACGGTAAAACATTTCCTGGCGAATAAGGAATCTTCCCATCGCAATGACAATATGAGAGAATGGCCACCGATGGATTTGCCGCTGTGCCTACAAACATCATCTTGAGGCCATACAGTAGTGAAGCACGGGAACCCAGGCGCTTCACCCTTTACCCTAGACCAGTGAAACACTGTCTCTAAAAATGCCCACATGCCTGTATCTATGCCCGTTTAAAGTTAACGCTAAACCGAAATCTTCTGTCCCACTCTTTTGCAGCATTTTAAAGAAGTACACTGGGAAAGATTTTTCTGCAAGGAAGAAACTGCAGGCGGCGTGGCTGAAATGAGAATATCATGCTGCACGAGCTCGTTGCCCTCAGATGCGGAAGTGTCATCAGTGGGCATCATAGAGAAACGGGACTTTAATAAGTGATCATCAACCTCTGTGAATTCCCTTTGTTCTAGCGCCTGAAATAAAGAGTTGTCCTGAGTCACATAAACCTCCACCGAGTGGTCTTAATGTGGCGCGGGAACATGCCGGTATAAGAGAATTCCGAAGAAGGCTGAACGTCCACAATTGAATGGTCATTGCCAGAAATGAAGTGGCAGCCGGATCAGACTGGGAAACTTCAGCTTCCATTAGACAATGAAGATGTGAGAATCTGGTACGTCCACAATTCACGGTTTCCTTAGATCCATGAAATTCCGTGTTGAATTTTAGTCAGAAAATGAAAACTCCGGAGCCTCTGTTCAGCAGGCCCGGGTGTAGCTCCCAGAGGCACACTGGTGCTCCTCTAGAATTTGGATAAAAATCGTTTTCACTGGAATAAAGAACATGGATCAAGCCAGGTGGGTCTTGACAAACGAAATTGCTGCGTGTGCCCGGTATACTGACAAGCACCCACCTGTGCTGGTCCATGGCTTATTCAGCACAGGAACCTGCATCGATTGAGCCAAGACAAAGGAAAGCTCAGGGAGGCAGCACCCGTGTAGAAAAGCATTTGTACTTCAAAGATGAGGCCAATGAGGTGAAAGGACAAAGCCATGGCAAACAGTTTTCATCATCGGCAGAATTTCACGGAGCAATATTGCTGGGAGAGAAAAGGCACCACCTGAGGGAGGCACGCTCAACAAAACTACCTAGGGCAGGAGCCGGCTTGCCCCCAGGCACTAGGCGTGTCAGGCCTCAGCATTGTAAGGAGAGTTCACTGAAGTCCCTGAATGAAGTTTTCTCCGCTGTCCTACGTCTACGTTCCTAAAATTTACTCTGCGGTTTCTGATGATCCTGGCTTATGAACGGCCACCATTCACCGTTCTCCTTACACTCGTGCGTCTCCATCGACCTTAAAAGAAAGGGAGGACACGCAACTGCTGGCAGGTAAATTCAGCAAAGTTTGTCTCAACACAAAAGAGACAGCTCTGTGGTGACCCGTCTTCCACGGTAAAACATTTCCTGGCGAATAAGGAATCTTCCCATCGCAATGACAATATGAGAGAATGGCCACCGATGGATTTGCCGCTGTGCCTACAAACATCATCTTGAGGCCATACAGTAGTGAAGCACGGGAACCCAGGCGCTTCACCCTTTACCCTAGACCAGTGAAACACTGTCTCTAAAAATGCCCACATGCCTGTATCTATGCCCGTTTAAAGTTAACGCTAAACCGAAATCTTCTGTCCCACTCTTTTGCAGCATTTTAAAGAAGTACACTGGGAAAGATTTTTCTGCAAGGAAGAAACTGCAGGCGGCGTGGCTGAAATGAGAATATCATGCTGCACGAGCTCTTTGCCCTCAGATGCAGAAGTGTCATCAGTGGGCATCATAGAGAAACGGGACTTTGATAAGAGATAATCAACCTCTGTGAATTGCCTTTGTTCTAGACGCCTGAAATAAAGAGTTGTCCTGAGTCACATAAACCTCCACCGAGTGGTCTTAATGTGGCACGGGAACATGCCGGTATAAGAGAATTCCGAAGAAGGCTGAACGTCCACAATTGAATGGTCATTGCCAGAAATGAAGTGGCAGCCGGATCAGACTGGGAAACTCAGCTTCCATTAGACAATGAAGATGTGAGAATCTGGTACGTCCACAATTCACGGTTTCCTTAGATCCATGAAATTCCGTGTTGAATTTTAGTCAGAAAATGAAAACTCCGGAGCCTCTGTTCAGCAGGCCCGGGTGTAGCTCCCAGAGGCACACTGGTGCTCCTCTAGAATTTGGATAAAAATCGTTTTCACTGGAATAAAGAACATGGATCAAGCCAGGTGGGTCTTGACAAACGAAATTGCTGCGTGTGCCCGGTATACTGACAAGCACCCACCTGTGCTGGTCCATGGCTTATTCAGCACAGGAACCTGCATCGATTGAGCCAAGACAAAGGAAAGCTCAGGGAGGCAGCACCCGTGTAGAAAAGCATTTGTACTTCAAAGATGAGGCCAATGAGGTGAAAGGACAAAGCCATGGCAAACAGTTTTCATCATCGGCAGAATTTCACGGAGCAATATTGCTGGGAGAGAAAAGGCACCACCTGAGGGAGGCACGCTCAACAAAACTACCTAGGGCAGGAGCCGGCTTGCCCCCAGGCACTAGGCGTGTCAGGCCTCAGCATTGTAAGGAGAGTTCACTGAAGTCCCTGAATGAAGTTTTCTCCGCTGTCCTACGTCTACGTTCCTAAAATTTACTCTGCGGTTTCTGATGATCCTGGCTTATGAACGGCCACCATTCACCGTTCTCCTTACACTCGTGCGTCTCCATCGACCTTAAAAGAAAGGGAGGACACGCAACTGCTGGCAGGTAAATTCAGCAAAGTTTGTCTCAACACAAAAGAGACAGCTCTGTGGTGACCCGTCTTCCACGGTAAAACATTTCCTGGCGAATAAGGAATCTTCCCATCGCAATGACAATATGAGAGAATGGCCACCGATGGATTTGCCGCTGTGCCTACAAACATCATCTTGAGGCCATACAGTAGTGAAGCACGGGAACCCAGGCGCTTCACCCTTTACCCTAGACCAGTGAAACACTGTCTCTAAAAATGCCCACATGCCTGTATCTATGCCCGTTTAAAGTTAACGCTAAACCGAAATCTTCTGTCCCACTCTTTTGCAGCATTTTAAAGAAGTACACTGGGAAAGATTTTTCTGCAAGGAAGAAACTGCAGGCGGCGTGGCTGAAATGAGAATATCATGCTGCACGAGCTCGTTGCCCTCAGATGCGGAAGTGTCATCAGTGGGCATCATAGAGGAACGGGACTTTGATAAGTGATCATCAACCTCTGTGAATTCCCTTTGTTCTAGCGCCTGAAATAAAGAGTTGTCCTGAGTCACATAAACCTCCACCGAGTGGTCTTAATGTGGCGCGGGAACATGCCGGTATAAGAGAATTCCGAAGAAGGCTGAACGTCCACAATTGAATGGTCATTGCCAGAAATGAAGTGGCAGCCGGATCAGACTGGGAAACTTCAGCTTCCATTAGACAATGAAGATGTGAGAATCTGGTACGTCCACAATTCACGGTTTCCTTAGATCCATGAAATTCCGTGTTGAATTTTAGTCAGAAAATGAAAACTCCGGAGCCTCTGTTCAGCAGGCCCGGGTGTAGCTCCCAGAGGCACACTGGTGCTCCTCTAGAATTTGGATAAAAATCGTTTTCACTGGAATAAAGAACATGGATCAAGCCAGGTGGGTCTTGACAAACGAAATTGCTGCGTGTGCCCGGTATACTGACAAGCACCCACCTGT